>NC_063189.1:4157984-4190484 GCF_017589495.1 Alosa alosa
CAAGATGATTCAGTTAATGCCGCAAACAACATTACACGTTCCACTCAGCGCTAACACTCTTAAATGATTGGGTTAGTTAACCAATCATCACACAGCAAGCAGCCTGGGAGCCTGGGACCAGCTCTGATGCCAAGCCAAGACAGAAATGTGTTTTATAGCCAGCTGTACTTCATATGTCCTAGTGTCTAAAGCGCTGTGTCTTATGTGTTACCATATTCATCATGCCATTTTTTAATATGTCAGCATCTAGGCATAGCATAATGTGAAGACTATTGTTCAAGTTACGAAAGGTAATTCACACACAGTAATTGCTGAAGTTTTTTAGGCAAACAATTCTATAGCTAGATGTGTGTGTGTATACTTTATAGAATTGAATTGTTTTGATTATTTTGAAGTCTAATTTGTCTTTTGGCACATATAATATGAAATATATACTGCGGACTCAGATGTAGGATTATTGTGTGACATGACATGAGAGAGTGTCTCCATCTAGAGGCTCTTTCTGGGACTGTACAAATGAAACACATTTCTAGTGAAGTCAAGTGTTCTTTTCTTTAACGAGCCTAAGCCTGACAATAATATGAAGGGGAAATAGAACATATAGCCTAGGCTACTATTCAATTAAATAGCCTAACTAACAATACTACAAGCTATTCTGTGAATAAATCTCACTTAGATAATCGTATTAGGCCTACAATGGAATACCCTGTGCTTTGCCATTTTGCCTGACAAAGTATGGAGTCACTGCACAAAAATAAGTGAAACAATGACTTTTGGTCGTCTGATATAGTTTAGAAACAAATGTAGTAAGGCCCTGGGCTAGCCTGTGTGTTGATTTGGACGTGATGCTTTGTGTATAAAATGTCTAGGCTTGGTATACTAAGCTACACGCAAATAAAAACATAACTAGCGCCTCTCAGTCACTGACTAAATCAGTTAACAAGTGGTCGAGAAGACAGGCAGCTCGCTGTAACTCTCACCTCAAAGCTCCACTAACAGTTATAGTAGCCTAACACTGGCAAAAATTAACAGTTGACATAGGCTTTATTTCACCCTGGAAGTAAAATCGTATCTTATATATATAAAAAAAAAAACATATATCATATGGGTCTCGTTTTCAACAGTGCTTGTACGAGCTGGAAATACGAGGCCATAATAAAGTTACATCAGAGCGGACAGATAAAACAAGCTATATAAGCTCGAGCCGAGCCGTCACGCAGCATGAGCACGAGTATGAGAAAATTACATGCCAACGAGACAAAACATGAACGATAAGGTGTCAGTCCATTAATGTTTGACTAAATCTGTGAATTCTTGTTCTAGGAGAACTACAACAACCTGTTAAAGTCCTTCTCCAGAATATCACTTACCAGTGACTATAGTGATCAAATGGACGTTTTCCGATAATGACACTCTAGTATGATGACGCCGATCCAGTTTAAACTTAACAGAAATATTGTAGGCTATAGCGTGTGATATAATTCGTGTTAATTTAAGCGCCTGTTGATAGAAAGCGCATCTTTTCACAAGATTATTATAGGCGTAGCTACAGCCTACCTCACAGGCAAACTAGCAAAGCGCAACCAATGATAATTCAGTCCTTATAGTAAGCCGACCAATCAGCGCGTCGACTTAAAATGGAGGGGGAGGTTCAAACTGATGACGCAAAGACAACAAGCGCTTGAGCCAAACAGTGATTGTAGCCTACAGCCTGTTTTTCTGCAATTATTAGCGTAGCCAATTTAAGCTATAAGCGTCATAATATCTGAAAATCTTAATAGCATAACTTTCAGACAAAACAATAGAAAGGTGAACAAACAGCCTTCTATGAGCAGATGGGTTGACATAGGCTTGGTTCTCATGTGTTTTTGGTGAACACTGATTGCTCATCATCATTAGGCTATATCAAATGCCCTCAAAAACAGAAAACGAGCTGTTTTAAACGTGAAGACGTCTGAAACTTCACTCTTAAAACGAATGTGTTGAAAACAACACAACTTGCGTTGTTTTTAACACATCTCTGTGACCAGATAGGGACAACACAGTTTCTCTCTCACACACACACAAAGTTTACCTCTGCTGTGCCATCCAGTTCTTTCTAATGTCACACAAGCTCTGGGTGTGTGTGTAGGCCTTGAGTTGACTTTTGAGCTTACCCTAACACTCATCTTATCACAGACATACCCTGCCAATCGGGTGTAAAGTCACTCAGCAAGAGGCTTAATGACAGGTCTGCTGAGGGATGGAGACGGTGCATCCCAGTGTGTCGCTTCATAGACAGGCACAGCCCGCTGGGAGCCTGCGTTACCTGCAACAGGGATTTGCTATCAGTGGTCCGTGAAATCATGGCTGGTGGCCCCTAAACATGCATGAAATAATATAGTTATTGTTAATAATATAGTTTATCAATAATATAGTTTGGGTATCACTACCTTCGATTCACCAGTGGTCCTCAGCTTTCTTCCTTAATGGGGGTCCCGGGAGCACCGGACCTACAGCCAAACCCATGACATCACACTGGTGGGTCACCTGACCTACAGCCAAACCTATGACATCACACTGGTGGGTCACTTGACCCATGTATATTATGTCTAAGACCTGACCTACAGCCAAACCTATGACATCACACCATCACACCTCTGGGTTCCCAGCATGCTCCTGCGTAAAAGTGGATCACTTCCGGCAAATATCCACAACTGCTGGGAAATGACCGGAAATGACCCTTTATGCTATTCCAACGGGCTAAAAGTGGTAAGGTTGCTATGATAGATACTTTACTGATCCCCATGGGGAAATTCAAGGCCCAAGGCCTATGCTCATTGCTATCGCGGTGTTGCTTTCTTATTTCTGTTGTACTGCAGGAGTGAGAACCTGTTCTGATGGAGATGTGTTATGTCATGCAGTGACGTTTGCATCACGTTGCTCATTTTATTGTGGTCATTTGGTGTGAATGTTCTGCACATGACAGCCAGCTGTCTGCACTGGGAGCCTGAAGTGGCCATTCAACACCCCCTGAAGATGATTAGAGTGGCACATCAATGCCCCTGTGCTGGGTCTTCATCTTCGTTTATGGGTCTCGGAGGAGAAACACTGTTCAGCGGATCTCACATTACAAATCACAAAAATGTATAGATTTATAAGATTTATAACTATTTTACAATGAAGCAAATACACAGTGAAACATGAAGAGTCTTTTAAGTGGTACTTTTAAACGTATGTTTACCAGCTGGCTTTACATTCTGACATAACTGAAACAGATGCTCTGAGAACAAAAATATTTCAACAAACATCTGTTTGTTCCTGTTTAAATTGTTTAGTGAATAGCATTTTTAAATGGCTCCAAAACTGTTTTGGTGGACTGTCTATTGGTTGTCCATATCAGAACGAGGTTAGTCATATTCCCAAACACAAACTCACTACAACTTCCTTCAGTTCTAATAAATCCTTGAGGTATTAATTATATGGTAACACTTTACTTGACAGTATCGACATAAGAGTGACATGACACTGTCATGAACACATGTCACTGTCCTGACACATGAACCCTCAACCTAACCCTAATCCTAACCCTAACTTGTTATGACAAAAACCGAATGACACTTAATGACAGAAGCGTTGTCATAAACGTTTATGACTTGTTTATGACACGTTCATGACAGTGTCATGCCACTCTTATGTTGATACTGTCAAGTAAATTGTAACCAATTATATTAACTTGTGTCCAATGTGTCAAAAAGTTTTTTCCAGTAGCCTACTCATACAGGCAGCTTGCAGTTCATCCTCTTCTATTATATTAACATGTTGATTCACAGAGCAGACCTTGATGACCAGCATGGCATGCCAAAACAGATGACCAATGGGGACAAAAAACGAGTAATAAATTAATATTTGACAACTTATGACATCAGTACAATAAAATCCAAAACCATGAACACAGCAAATATTATTCATTAAAGGCTTTCAATCTTCATCTGTACCTGAACACCCACATTAAATACTCCAAAAAGAATGGAATCGTTATTTCTTTAAGACAAACAGCATCATGAAAAAGCCACACAACTTAAGAGCGTACCTGCCCACAGCACATGAAAATCAGAGAGTACTAGGCACTTGGAAATTATGGAGACCACAAAGGTTAATTTGACATCCAGTTGAAGAACTTCCAGGATAAGGCAGTCTTAACAAACGCTTGCATCTCATTGGTCTACACTACTTCCTGGAGTAGTGATGCGCAGCAATACATTTCTCACTCTCAACCTCAACAGGATTGCACTTCATTAAAAGCCACTGGTAATGACACTTATAAAAACAACTAATCTGTTTTTCTGTAACCATGATCCTCACGTTCTCTTACTTTACTACTCTATGACTTTTCTCCAAACACGAAGGAAGGAGGAACAAAACCACAAAGACAGATTTTTTTCCCACTACATAACTGCTTTGGAATGTGGCTTGATTTCAAAGTCATTCATTTTTGCAGTACCATAAAGTGTGCAGACATCTCATGCAGTACCATAGAGTGTGCTGTGCTGACATCTCATCCAGTACCATAGAGTGTGCTGACATCTCATTCAGTACCAACTGAGAGCCTGATTCGTCACCCATCCCACTGTCTCAGATCACCTCTGTTTTTGTATAATTTCATCTTTGTTCCTGGTAGCAGCTTTTGTTTTTTTAAATCTCTCAGGGCTTTCTGTACACCGAGGAAGGAACTTAACAGGAAAGACAACACCACACATGTCAACAAAGCTTTCAGCTTGGTGAGTTACAAGAACATGTTTAAAGTACCTGTCAAAAAACAGGAAGTCAGAGAGAGAGAAAACAAACCAAAAAAGACATGACTAAACAACAGTCCCTATTGGAGTGGCTTGTCTTCTTACAGCCAGTGGGCCGAGGTAAAGTATACAGGTGTGGTCAGTGGAGACGTATCCAGGTGTGGTCAGTAGAGACGTATCCAGGTGTGGTCAGTAGAGACGTATCCAGGTGTGGTCAGTAGAGACGTATCCAGGTGTGGTCAGTGGAGACATACCCAGGTGTAGTCCGCACTACGTGGGGAATGCGACTGCACCACAACAGCTATCTAGATCAGATGAATAATGAGGAATGGAGAACAGTCTTTTCTTCACTTGTCTGACAGTGTAAGTGCTCGATTTTTTTAAGACAATGTTAATTTTGTTTTTTAGTTAAGGGGGTGGCCTATTACCACATTATAATCTGGAGTCACCATGACAACAGTATCCTACGTGACTTCTTGCTTTTTTTGCAACAACAAAAACAACATGTTCTGTTTCTCAAACGTCAACAGTAAAATCAAAGACTTCCTGTCAGTCTCTGGTGAGGAAGGAGGTACCGCCCCTGCCCACAGAGCGGTGGGGGTGAGACGCCTGGGGCCCGTCGGACTCCAGCTCCAGATCCATGAGGAGGGGTAGGTTTGGTGGGGAGAGGGGGTGTGGAATGAGGGGGTCCCACCTGCTTTGGCTCCGTGCGCAAATGAGGTGTGGCCAGAAGAATGGGAGTGGAATGAGGGGGTGACACCTTCATTCAGGAGGATCCCCGTTAGTCTCTCTTCGGCTCAGAGGCTTTCTGGGGGGGCGGGGACCCCCGTTAATCTCTCTTCAGCTCAGAGTTTTTCTGGGGGGTGGGTGCCACGGTGACGTGCTCCTGGCTCACAGGGAGGGTTGCCGGGGCAACGCTGTCATTGTTGACCAGCGCGCCGTACGAGAAGGAGCCGTTGTAGTCGGGTTGAACTGCCCAGCCCTTGTCATGAATGGTGGGAACGCCTGCCATTGAGAGAGAAACACACAAACACATAAACACACAACTTAGTGGGACATGCTAAGGAGATGGCTATCCGATGAGGCCTCGTAATGGAGTTTCAAATACAAGCATGTGTAACCGAGGTCGTAATTCGTCCACGGCCCTCGAACCCGCACACCTCCACACACACCGGCATGGGAGTCGAACGCTCTAACCACTGAGCTAAAAGCTCAGGCTTCCAACTCAGCGGGTGAAGGTTAGGGGTGTGAGGATTTACACGGGCAACTAGCATGCTAGCTCAGTTGGCCTCCGTTACACATTTGAGCTCCATTAAGAGAGAAGGGTCATTAGCGTTAGCTCCCCTATGATGAGGGTGTACACTGGACACAGCTGATGGAAGTACAGACAAAACAGTTTCATTTGCTGTGGCGTTCATGTCTTGAGCCACTGTACAGCACTGGGGGACAAATGTCTAGTGTTAATGGTGCTATATCAATCAATAAAATGAGGGATTACTAAAACTACTTCTGCTTTATGTCATCTGTTAATGATTGACTGATGAGGGAACGGCAGAGGACGAGGAAGTTGAGGAGGTTAAATTAAGGCTGTGTTCACACTTTATCTGTTTCGCTGGTACAAACAGCAACCCCCCTTCCCCCACAGATTTCCATTTTTAAGACTGTTAGCATTTTAGAAAATTGCATATTGATAGATAGTTGTACATCTATCTATATGCACTATCTGTCTCTATCTATCTATCTGTCTATCTGTCTATCTATCTATCTATCTATCTATCTATCTATCTACCTACATCCATCAACAAAAACTCTTTCATACCCATTATCTATCTATCTGGTCAACTAGCCACACCAGATGCTGTGTGTGTGTGTGTGTGTGTATTTGTTAATGATGAGGGAACTACTGAGAAGGATGACTGTGTTTAAAAGAATAAATGAGGGTCTGCCAGAACAACGGACTGCCCTCTGCTGACCTTGAACCATGTCCATGGTGACGTAGGGCTCGAACGCTTTGGCCTTCTTGCGGTTCTTGGTGATGAGGAAGACCCCCAGACAGCAGATGAAGCATCTGGGGAGGCAGTCAGACAACCAGGTCAGATGACACGCAAAAGCAACGGCCTGATAGAGCTAGAGGGTTTGGAGTGGACCAGTCTGGGACCCATGCCTGACCCATGCTAGAGGCAGATCACATCACACCACCATGTTGCTGCTGTACAGTGCTACATATACAGTATGTAACTCAAGCAACATCCATGTGCTATGGAGTCATTTTACACAAGCTCAGGCCCAGATAAGACGGTGGTATTTTCTGTATCATGTCTCAATACAATTTTGGCTGTTTCCTGGTTTAAAGTTTTAGAATTGAGTATGAAACTGTGCACATAGACAATGGTTATCAGAGGTTTTCCTGAGCCCATACAATGATTTTCTTCACAGAAGCAGGTCTGGTTTCGATGCAGTGCCATCTGAGGTCCAAAAGACCACAACCATCCAATATTGCTTTTCAGCTCTATTCCTTGTTTGCAAAGATTTCTCTGGATTGTCTGAATGTTTTCATCATACTATGTCCTGTAGATGATTAACTCCCCAAATCCTCCACTGGTATCAAATTCAAAATTAACATAACATTTGAAATAGTCAAATTTGTCATTTTCAACATTTGATATGTTGTCTGTGTCCTTTTTACAACTAAATATGAGTTTAAGAGATTTGCAGATTATTACATTCTGTTTTTATTCACATTTTACAACATCCCAACTTTTTCTGATTTGGGGTTGTACAAAACTATCAACCTCTGTAGCACCAGTGCTATGAACAAAAAAAGTTAAAGGTACACTATGCAGTTTCAGGTATCTAGAGTTCCCCTTAAGAGTCGCGATATATGTATATATTTTACTTTGCCATTGTAAATGGTCTACTTCTCATGGCTTGTTCCCCCTGTACACAATGTAAATGCTTTTGAGGAGGCAAGGGACTAACAACAGGCAAAAACTTGCTCCAAAGAGCTATATCTACTGACAAGGTAACACGACTCTCACAAGATGTCTTTGGGTCGGCAATTATTGAAGTTGCATTGCTGGGTCTCTCGTTAGTGACTCGCTACGGCTATGCTCTACTGCTATGCTAGGTGAACGATTACCCTATTACAAGTTCGTTTACCATCAAATTGGCTTCGCAGAGGTGAAAATCTTGCATAATGTACCTTTAACGTACAGCCCTGAGTGAAATCTCCTTCAGTATTATTCTTAACTTTAATTATGAACTTGAAGAAACCTTTTTATATCATCCAGAATAAAATATTCCAGATGCTTGAAGAGTTTCCACACGACACCATATTTTGCTTTTTGCAAGTTGCGCCATTATTTCACTTTGCTGCCTGAAATTGAAATTGCTGAAGCATACTAAGCTAACTCACCCCAACAGGAACATGCAGATATGGAGGATGTCTTCATGGTTAAATTCCAGATAAAAAATGGTTCCTAGAGAGAGAGAAACAGAACACCCAGATGAGATTCAAACCGTGATATCAAATTTAAATTGAAATTCACACCTGGATTAATTGAAATCAGGCAGAAATAATGTTTACAGAAAAAATGCTTGGGTCATTCCACGTCAATTCAACCAGGGCCCACGCACTTAGGTCTCAAAAAATTCTGAAAAAATTACCAGGTGTTACCCAGGAGACACACTGTAAAATTACTCTTATGTAAGATCAATACTTTCCAAGATACAGCCAGTTTTAAAGGGGGAGGGGGGTGTCGATTTTGTTGTCTTATGCAAATCTTTCTTTTTCACTTTCCACCCTGAACATGGGCAAAATGCACCATTGACATCAATATGTTTTGTATAGAGCTACCACAGGTTACTCTATACAACCACAGGTGTGGTGACAATATAAAACATATTGATGTCAATGGGGCATTTTGCCCATGTTCAGGGTGGAAAATAAAAAAGAAAGATTAGCATAAGACAAGTCAAATTGGTGTTTTCAAAAAGAAGGGATCATGGAGAATAAGGAAAAACATATTAAAAAAATCTTTGTATATTCCCACAAGGTGTTTGGGTGCTCTGAAAATGATAACCAAAATGCTTTTTCAGACTTGTGAGGTCTGCTGTTCAGACCCTGAAGGGATTTAATTTCTGTTCATTGCTTTTTGTGAGAGTGTTCCTACTTATCTCAGTAAGGAAAATAAATCAAGAGCCTATGTTGAGTACAAATATGTCTTCTGAAGGCTTAAACAGAGCCCAGCCAAAAACTCCAATAAAAGTTGTATCAACTTTGAGGGACAGCTATGACCATGCAGGATTATCCAGACCAAACGTGACGATTTTGCTACATACTATTCCCATTTATGTACCACCAAGCAACATTTGAGCCTCCTATATGGTTTAGTTCTTGCACTGTGGGCTTGTGAACTTTGACAAAAAAAAGAGGCTGGACAAAATCGACACCCCCCTCCCCCTGTAAAACTGGCTGTATCTTGGAAAGTATTGATCTTACATAAGAGTAATTTTACAGTGTGTCTCCTGGGTAGCATAGGTACACCTGGTAATTTTTTCAGAATTTTTTGAGAGCTAAGTGCGTGGGCCTAAGTGCGTGGGCCCTGGTTGAACTGACCCGGAATGACCCGCTTTTTATTTGGGTCATTTTTGAAGATCATATTGTAAACAAACCAAAATATATTGCAACAGTTCTTTGTGAAAGTTGAAGAAGCTGAATCCAGGTGTGGTTGGATTTCTAAAGCTGAAGAAGAATATCTCACCTGATACAATAGCGAAGGTTGTGGACAGGATGTAGTTTACACTTGCAATAAGCGACGAGTCGTACAGGCACGACGCCTGGGACAAAAACCTGAGGTGACATCATAAAGGCATTTCCAATCACATCGGGGAACTAAACACACACACATGATGACTGTAGTGTACTTCTGCTACAACACCGAGTCATGCCACATGCAGAAGTTTTCTGATGATACTGCAATTGTGGGGTGTATCAGGGACGAGCAAGAGGAGTACAGGAGCCTGGTGGAGGACTTTGTGCAGTGGTGCAAACTCAATCACCTTCAACTAAACACTTCAAAGACCAAGGAGATGGTGGTGGATTTCCGCAGGTCTAAGCCCGCTCTGCTACCAGTCTCCATTGATGGGGTCAATGTGGAGGTGGTAAGCACCTACAAGTATCTGGGTCTCCACCTAGACAATAAACTGGACTGGTCAGCCAACACTGATGCACTCTACAAGAAAGGACAGAGCAGGCTGTACTTCCTGAGGAGGCTGCGGTCCTTCAATGTGTGCAGCAAGCTCCTCAGGATGTTCTATCAGTCTGTTGTGGCCAGCCCTCTTCTATGCAGTGGTATGCTGGGGAGGAAGCACAAAGAAGAAGGATGCTGGGCTTAATTTGACAGGCTGGTAAGGAAGGCTGGCTCTGTAGTGGGAGCTGAACTGGAGTGCATCACTTCAATATCTGACAAAAGGACCCTAAAACAAACTGATCAACATCTTGGACAATGAATGTCATCCGCTTCTACAGCACTATCAAAAACCAAAAGAGCTTGATCAGCTGGAGACTTCGCTCACTACCATGCACAACTGAAAGGCTAAGGAAGTCATTTGTTCCTAGGGCCATTGAACTGTTCAATGCCTCACTAAAGGGAAGAGGAGAGATAGACTTCTCTGCTTAGTCTGTCTGCCTCTCCATGTCCATGTTTTTTGAGTACTGACTGCCCACTATTGCTTACTTCTGTTTTACTACTGTTTTACTAATGTACACAGCCTAATGTTGTTTTCACTACATTTTTACTGCTACACTGTTTTTCATGCTATATTAGCACACATGATCAATGGCTGCGGTCAGGCTTCTGATACAATACTGAATGAATGAATGGCTATAACCCTATTACCTCAACCTGTTCTTGCACTGAAATTGTTTTTTATTTTACCTTGTCTACATTATACTTTACTCTCCTAATTGTCTATATTATTTATGCTGGTCTCTAGACCTTACTCTTGCACTGTTGGACTACTTTTTGCACCTTCACCATGACACTCACTTTCTTGAGCACCTTGCCAGGCCCTGTCACTACAAGCGTCTTATGCTTGATCACCCTCAAGCACATTGGACTTTCTTAATTTAACTTATATAGTGCATTTAGTTTTCTTATCTTTCTTATCTTCTAATGTCTTTATTGTACAGTTGAGTTTAGTTATATGTTTATTTATACTTATGTTTACCATTTCTGCTGTAAGTGCATGTTGTGTGTTATGTCTGTATGCTACTGAGACCCTTGAATTTCCCCTTGAGGATCAATAAAGTATCTATCTATCTATCTATCTAGTGTTAAAGTCTGATATTTAGCCAACGTTTTAATCCAAAGCACCACAGACTCGCACTCGCATTCGGTGACGTTGCAGCTCATGTTTTCCCTAAATAGTAACAGACTTTTCTAAGTCCAACCCTCGTTTAACTCAATAAGACCTAAAACGAGGCGAGGAACCGCATCCTACTCTAACCAGCGCATGAACTGTATAAGTGTTTCTGAGTGGAGGAAACGTGCCTGGCTTGGAAGTTGACGGTGGCGACCATGCAGACGAGCATCACGTAGAAGATGGGGTATCCCAGCTGCATGGAGCCCTGGATGCTTAGCACCATCATCCCGGCCACGGCCTTCACCGTGATCACCGTCACCGACCCTGAGGACAGCAGGAGACACGAGAGACAAGAGAGGTCACAGAGGAGAAGGTCACAGAGGAGAAGGTCACAGGAAAGGTCACAGGGTACCGTGTCTGATCAAAACCTCCTGTATGCAAAGTAATTGCCTGCAATGTGACCACACAACAGCTTGATACCATGTGAGCAGGTGCGCATACACCATTAGTGCAGGGGAACTAACTAAGAGGACACGCTGCAATGCCTACTGACTTCTACTTCTGCCACTTTGTAAAAATGCAGCTGTGGTCCTTGTGGTGTTCTTCTTTGTATTTAGCCGGAGGGAATGTTCTTACAAGCAGTGAGGCCAGCATGAGGAGAATGGTGGTATTCTAGAATGTGTTTAGCAGTGAGGCTAGCATGAGGAGAATGGTGGTATTCTAATGTGTGTTTATCAGTAAGGCTAGCATGAGGAGAATGGTGGTATTCTAGAATGTGTTTAGCAGTGCTAGTATGAGGATGATGGTGTTTTGGAGTGTGTTTAGCCGTGAGGCTGGCATGAGGAGAATGGTGGTGTTCTAGAATGTGTTTAGCAGTGGTAGTATGAGGATGATGCTGGTGTTTTGGAGTGTGTTTAGCAGTGAGGCTGGCATGAGAATGGTGGTGTTCTAGAATGTGTTTAGCAGTGAGGCTAGCATGAGGAGAATGGTGGTATTCTAGAAAGTGTTTAGCAGTGAGGCTAGCATTAGGAGAATGGTGGTATTCTAGAATGTGTTTAGCAGGAGGGAATGTTCTTACAAGCAGTGAGGCCAGCATGAGGAGAAGGGTGGTATTCTAGAATGTGTTTAGCAGTGAGGCTAGCATGAAGAGAATGGTGGTATTCTAGAATGTGTTTAGCAGTGCTAGTATGAGGATGATGGTGGTGTTTTGGAGTGTGTTTAGCAGTGAGGCTTGCATGAGAATGGTGGTATTCTAGAATGTGTTTAGCAGTGAGGCTAGCATGAGGAGAATGGTGGTATTCTAGAATGTGTTTAGCAGGAGGGAATGTTCTTACAAGCAGTGAGGCCAGCATGAGGAGAATGGTGGTATTCTAGAATGTGTTTAGCAGTGAGGCTAGCATGAGGAGAATGGTGGTATTCTAATGTGTGTTTATCAGTGAGGCTAGCATGAGGAGAATGGTGGTATTCTAGAATGTGTTCAGCAGTGCTAGTATGAGGATGATGGTGTTTTGGAGTGTGTTTAGCAGTGAGGCTAGCATGGGAATGGTGGTATTCTAGAATGTGTTTAGCAGTGAGGCTAGCATGAGGAGAATGGTGGTATTCTAGAATGTGTTTAGCAGTGAGGCTAGCATGAGGAGAATGGTGGTATTCTAGAAAGTGTTTAGCAGTGAGGCTAGCATGAGGAGAATGGTGGTATTCTAGAATGTGTTTAGCAGGAGGGAATGTTCTTACAAGCAGTGAGAATGGTGGTTTTCTAATGTGTGTTTATCAGTGAGGCTAGCATGAGGAGAATGGTGGTATTCTAGAAAGTGTTTAGCAGTGAGGCTAGCATTAGGAGAATGGTGGTATTCTAGAATGTGTTTAGCAGGAGGGAATGTTCTTACAAGCAGTGAGAATGGTGGTTTTCTAATGTGTGTTTATCAGTGAGGCTAGCATGAGGAGAATGGTGGTATTCTAGAATGTGTTTAGCAGTGCTAGTATGAGGATGATGGTGGTGTTTTGGAGTGTGTTTAGCAGTGAGGCTAGCATGAGGAGAATGGTGGTGTTCTAGTGTGTGTTTAGCAGTGAGGCTAGCATGAGGAGAATGGTTGTGTTCTAGTGTGTGTTTAGCAGTGAGGCAAGCATGATGAGAATGGTAGTGTTCTAATGTGTGTTTAGCAGTGAGGCTAGCATGAGGAGAATGGTAGTGTTCTAGAGTGTGTTTAGCATAGACTATTATGACTACTAAATAAGAGTGTTTAGCCGGAGGGATTAGTCTTCCCCAGCACTGAGGCTAGTGTGAAGAGCATGATTGTGTTTGAGTGTGTGTTTAGCCGGAGGGAGTGTGCTTACCCAGCAGTGCGGCTAGCATGAGGATGATGATGAGGTAATTGGCATTGCGCTGTTTGTAGAAATAGAGCAGCAGACAGAAGGCGATGATTTCAAGAAGCTGGGGGAGAGGGAGAGAGGGAGATAATCATTCATGCATATGCTTCTTCATCATTCTGTTTTATTATTTTAATAGCTATACTACTCCATATTGTTTTGGCAATACTGTAACTTTGACAGACATACCAATAAAGCTGATTAAATTTGAATTTGAGAGAGAGAGAGAGAAAGAAAGAAAGAAAGAAAGAAAGAAAGAAAGAAAGACAGACAGGGAAAGTGGTAGGTAGAGATAGAGAGGGAAAGAGGAAGAGAGAGAGAGGGAGAGAGATAGAGAGAGGGAGGGAGAGAGATAGAGAGATGACAAACAATACTTCAGCATGTAAACAGTTCCCTTCTGACAGGAACTAATGTATCAACAGATAAGTACAAATTCCAGCATATCTGTGTCAATGTCAACACATAAGCTTAAATGTCACTTTATGGATAAACTGGGTGCAGAGTGCATTGACGGTGAGCTAGAGATAGCAAACTTGAAGTTTTACCAAATACAGTAGGAATGGCCATCCAATCACATGCTTAATGATGTTCTCTGCATTTAGCTTCTCGTGGGAGTTGGGTCCAAACGTCACAAAGAGGTAGGTCCCTGCCGCGGCCAGGGCACAGCCCAGAAAGGACAAGATGTACCGCTCTACCACACACACACCACACACACGCAACAGTGTCAGATCAATATGTACCACTCTACGACACACACACACCACATGCAACAGCAGTGTCAGAACAACATGAACTCCATATTATCCAGACTATACAGGCCTAGGCTGCAGCCATCATACTAGCTTAACAGGCGTCACTGAGCATTAACTCTGTGTGTGCAGTCCCAGGAGATAAAGCAGTCGGAGTTAAAGACTAGGCAGGCTGCCAGCGAGGGCAAGGCCACATGCCCATACAGGTATTTGCATAGCAAGAGAATCATTTCCATACGCTCCAAAGGGACGAGTTAGCAAGCGTTTACTCACTTAAAAACTCCTTAGCCTTCCATTTCTCCCTCAGGAATACAAAACCCAGGATGGAGCTCGCTATTGAAATGAAAGACAAATTATAAATAATAGATTAAATAAAAAAGATAATCATGTTATCAGCATGATAACACACTTAAACAACCCAGAGTATTTACTGCATGTCCGAATAACTGATGCCCCATACTCACCAATGACCGAGACCGCACTGAGAGGCGCTATGAGAGATATAGGTGCAAAGGCATACGATGCAAAGATGGTTCCCTCTCCCACCAGGGTGATAAGTAGCCCACACCACCAGGTCTTGGTTCTGTAGAAGGCCCGCTGGTCATTGGTGCCAGCCTGCACGACATGGCCATATTTCTGTGAGAACATAACAAGGAACCAGACAATTAAATTCAACTTGTTTTTATGGCACTATTAAGAAGAATATTGTCTCTCGACAGAGCTAATGACTTATGAATCTAATAGAAGTGGCATAAGGCAATGCTGGTAAGGGAAACGTCCCTTCTTCTAACGGATGAAACCTTGAACACTCTTGATTTGCTTCAGGCCATCCCAGTAAGGAGGTACCAGAGTAAATCAGTCCAAGACTGTAGGAGCAAATGCACTACTATCTGACAGCTGACCAGCTTAACTCAAATATACAATCGATCTATAAAACATCTATATACAATGCTCACCTGAATGCTCACGGCAATGCTGACAAGCACATTCCCAAATATTGCAAGAAGTGTCCCAATGAGGTTTTCCTGTAGAACACAAACCCACATCCGAATATTACTTATATGACTACACAGGTCCGAATAAACTTACAACAGGAGACACAGACACACACAGACAGACACACACACCTCAATGTTACTTTAAGAAGAAACAATGTTTAGCAGCTTCTTTTCAAACACATCAAAAGAAAGGCCACTCCCAAAAATGTAAAACCATTCAAAAACAGTTTATAAAACCATATGTCCAGGAAGTGGCTACAATCAATAACTTGCATTCTCAAAGGAAACAGAGGAACCGCGGAGTAACCCCAACTATCTTCTAGGCGTTTCATTTTGTTGACACGTACAATTACAACAGACGTAATACTTTGAGATGTATCAATGCTAAATCTCAGGTAACCTGCTGTTTACCGTGTAAGACGGAGGACCGTCGTCGACAGGATCTGAGAAACCGCCATCCTCTTTGGCAAAGGTTGCCATTCTTATATGAGATAGCAAACTACTACTGCAGTGTAGCCAAATTCTTTGAAGACGGGGGCATTACAAGTCTGGTCGCAGAAAAATGAAAACCACTCGACAAAGGAGTTCAATCGTCAGACAAGACTTTACCCAAGTAGGTTTACACTGTAAACGCCATATTGAATATCCTGTTTATTAGTAGTGTGAAACTAGCGACAGTAAAGAAAATTCCAATATGGCCGCCATTCGCGAATCATTCAAAATAAAAGTCAGAACATAGTCATTACTTTTTCAATGAAAAAGTAATGAATATGTTTAAAAATTATTAATTTAAAACTGTATTGTGTTACCAAAGGGAAAGTAAATTTAGAAAATAATTAAATAAGACAGTTAAATCGAAAATACACATTAGAATGCTATATTTTTTCAACGTCAATATAATTAAACTGTGTTGATGTGAAAACAATAAGTTGTGCATATGTAAAAGGGGGGTGAAATGGAATCCTTATAACATGTACTTTCAGAATATATATAGATGTTTATACCAAATTAGCCTTTGTAGGTACCAGGCCATACTAAGTGTGTACCGAAGTCATATACTATAGGCCTGTCATCGGCACACTGTTGAACTTCAAATTGTGTGGCTGTGAAAACAATAAGTTGTGCATATCTATAAGTGGGGTGAAATGGAATCCTTATAACATGTACTTTCAGAATATATATAGATATTTATACCAAATTCGCCTTTGTAGGTACCAGGCCATACTAAGTGTGTACCGAGTCATATACTATAGGCCTGTCATCGGCACACTGTTGAACTTAAAATTGTGTGGCTGTGAAAACAATAAGTTGTGCATATCTATAAGTGGGGTGAAATGGAATCCTTATAACATGTACTTTCAGAATATATATAGATATTTATACCAAATTAAGCCTTTGTAGGTACCAGGCCATACTAAGTGTGTACCGAGTCATATACTTTAGGCCTGTCATTGGCACACTGTTGAACTTCAAATTGTGTGGCTGTGAAAACAATAAGTTGTGCATATGTAAAAGTGGGGTGAAATGAAATCATTATAACATGTACTTTCAGAATATATATAGATATTTATACCAAGTTAAGCCTTTGTAGGTACCCAGGCCATACTAAGTGTGTACCGAAAGTCATATACTATGTCTGCCATTGACATACACTGTTGAACTTCAAATTGTGTGGCTGTGAAAACAATAAGTTGTGCATATCTATAAGTGGGGTGAAATGGAATCCTTATAACATGTATTTTCAGAATATATATAGATATTTATACCAAGTTAAGCCTTTGTGAGTGCCAGCCCATACTAAGTGTGTACCGAGTCAAATACTATGTCTGCCATTGACATACACTCTGAGATAAGACTCTGTACGAGATAACAGAGTCGTCCCCAGCATTCTGGGATGCCACAGGGAGCATGATTAACTCAGAAATAAATAAAAGCGATTTTATATTCTGAAATAACCATTAGTTCTTCATCAACTCCTCATGCGTCTGCTCCAATTGCCTTTATGATAACAGATGACCATATGCAGAGTTCAGCAGAACAACTTTTAAACACAGTTAGACATTTTGAGATGAAGTTGTTTGGTTGTAATAATACACCGATTCAAATCAATAGCGACAGGTCACTGGTACTTTTGCAAGTTGCTATGAATGTATTTAATAAGGACACAATGTCAACATATTTAAATCGCTGCTGGCACATTCTTAACGGAACCCAAAAGGAAATTGATTTAGATTTTTGCGTCATACGGTCTTGTAAAAGTCATTTAATGCGTCAAGCCAGTGAGATCTGCAAAAAGCAATATAATGGGAAAGACAAAAGATATAGGATTGGTATGTATATGTTTAGTCTTTTAATAAATGCTAAATCGCTTGCTGAAGCAAAAAACTTAATTTTTGATATCTGTATGGTCTTGGAGAGCAGAGTGTACTCAGACGTGGTAGAGAAAAGTACAGCCAATTTAGAGGATAAAGTTAAGAGCTTAGGGTCTGAAGATTTTGAGGGAAAAGATGACAGCCTATCAGGGGACATTTTTGAGATAGTCACACATCAATCCCCATTTCTTCGTTATTTTAATCAAAAATGCGAAACGGCTGAAACAGCCGACCTCTATAAAAAGCACAGAAAAAAACCCTTACTTTGGCCCTATGTTACTCGAGAAATTATTTAATAATTTTCTACCGGTAATTCCAATTTGGTCAGATATGGTTCAGGTTAATTTATCAAAGATGGAAAAGGTTCCACAATAAAAATCTAGATAAAACCACTTCGATTTCAGAAGTCACATTTAAAAATACTAAAACATTGTTTTTGAATAACAAAAACTTAGAACTGATGAATGCATCCAGGAACTATATAAATTATATAAAGCACGGAGAGAGACTTCTGAGAAAATTAAACTGAAAAGGATGAAAAGATTAAGAGACATACAGGAACCCGAGGAATCATGGAACAAGAAAAAAGCGCACCAAAAGCACCTTCAGAATACATTTCAAAACCCCAAAAGAGAGCACAAAGTTATTCAGCATTAATAAAAATAGTAGGCAACCGGGGTATGCCAGAAATAGCTAAAGGTAGTGGGAGCACACCAATACTGCAATTCTTTAAACAAACAAGAGCCGCGGAAGCAGTGTCAAAAAGACTTTCCTCCGCCTAAAAAAGAACGTAGCCCTGACTTTCAAGTTTCACAGAAAGCAATTGAAGACATCTCTTTATGTGAACATTATGAACTTGAAAGCCAATTTACTAAAAATGAAGCTGTAGTGTTAATTAAAACATTTGTAGATAAATACCTGCAGGCAAACCTTTTAGCCAATGATTTGCTGTATGCTCACTGCTTGTCATTATTTAATTGTATCAGGTGTGCAGAAAATGAGAGAAGAAACCGCACAAACAAAATTCTAATCTCATTACCTTTAGATATTTCAGAAGAGGCAATAAAACACTTTTTAACTAATCAATTTAACAAATCAGTTTTTGGCATTTACAAGTATTCACTGGCATCCCTTTTGGTATCTCTCTCAGAAAAACCTTTTATACAGTTGTTAAGTTTTGATTGTGTTTCAGACAAACAAACAGAAATTGCCAACTTAATACAACTTAATCCCATATTCTTTTTAGTTGAATACTGTGTGGAGACCACTGAACAGATTAATATATGCCGTTTATATGAGGAACAACACAAATGTAATAAACAGTGTGGTAATCATGAACCATTTGAAATTCAAGAATGGATTCCTCAAGGAGATGTCAACTTGCCTCCAAATATGACAGAGAAGGATATGAACGTGATTAGAAGTAGTGAATGGCTAGATTATAAAATAATAGACATTTATATGAAAATGCTCCAAGCAAAACTGACAACAAATGACATTGTAATGGTCCCATCAACATTTATAAGTCAGTGTTTAAAAAGTGTATTTTGCCCTGACATCAATGTATTACCAAAAATATATAAGCCTGAAAATAATTGGTGTGGCTACCACACAGTAGTTATTCCAGTAAATTTTAACAACATGCATTGGGCTGTTATGATTTTGGAGCTGATGGAACAACACCCCCAAAATAATGAAATAACTGTAACAGCAAAAGTCTTTGACTCAATCAAAACATTTGATTATGAAATGATAAAAATAATACCAACATTGCAGAGATATCTATTGTTACAGTATCTAGCGATCCATGGGAAGCTGGTGAATCTTGTATTTAGATATGAATTTTATCATAAATGCCCAACATTTATAAAACAGTCTGATAGCATAAACTGTGGAGTGTATGTTTGTTTTTTTGTTAAATCTTTCCTTTTTCAAACAAATTTAAACAAATTTTGCAGTAGCAATATGCGGAGGATTTTAGAGTATGAATTAAGTCACCAGGTGATACTGTAATATTTTTCCTGGATATATTGGGGTTTGTATTTATTTATTTATGTATTTTATTGTATATTGTAATTATAATATATAACTTATACTTATTCATAATATTTATTGGAGAAGTGTGCAATATTTGATGTCGGACAATGTGCAATATCCAAACTGTGGCAATTTGCAATATGTATGTGTGTGTGTGTGTGTGTGATAATTGTGTGTGTTGTGTTTAATTGTGACATTGTGTGAATATTGCAGTGTTTTGCTCTGGCTCCTGCTGAGGTCCTTGTGAAATGACACCCCTGCTGTCACTAAGGTAATGTATGTGCATGTGTATGTATGTGTATTTATTTATTTATTTATTATTGTCCTTATTTATGTTATGTCCTTGTGAAGTTTGTCTGTCATTGTTTATCATTGTTTATTTGTCCAAGAAAAAGTTTGCATGCCCCTTACTTTGAACAGTAGTAGAGGAGGTTATAAAGGGATACATTATAGAACATTTCATGAAGGGGCATGGAAACTTTAGCATGTATAATTGTCATTTATGTACTTTTTTACTGTCTTTTATTACTTTCTATTTATATATGTGTTTTACTAACCTTGTCCTCTGTCTTGTCCTGTCATACTAACATCCCACTTGTGGCCTGTACCTTGACGTGGTGAGTGGGCTTTCAACTAAACAGGCCTGTCTTCCTGAACACTCATCTGTTTTTCTTTTAATCTTTCAGTCCTATACAGTGCAACCAGAACGTTTTCAGACCCTTTCAAGTTTTACACATTTTCTTATGCTTCAGACTCATCTTCATTTTTTTTTTTCTCATAAATCTACACACAATAAAAAAATCAGGTGTTTTAAGTGATGTGTATAAAATGTGTATAAAATGTATAATAAATAAAAAGACTGAAATATATAATTTACATAAGTATTCAGACCCTTTGTTATGACGCTTGCAATTGAGCTCTGGTGCATCCTCATCTATCAATGGTCCTTGAGATGCTTCTACAACTTGTATGTCAAAGTGAAAACCAAGCCACAAGGTCAAGACAATTATTTGCATATGCAGGCCATTTATTTTTATTCTATATTTGTACATATTTCTTTTTGTAAATATTTGAACATTACACATGTATTTCTGTATCTGTTTTAGTGCCTTCAATTTGGTTTTACATACACATCTATATGTATCTTATATTTGGTTTTACAAACATATCGTATTTCCTGAAAGTACATGTTATAAGGATTCCATTTTACCCCCCTTTTAAATATTCACAAGTGATTATTTTCACAGCCACACAATTTCAAGTTCAACAGTAGCCTATGTGGCAATGATAGGCCTAGTATGTGACTTGGTACAGACTTAGCATGGCCTGGTACCTACAAAGGTGAACTTGGTATAAATATCTATATACTGTATATATATTCTGAAAGTACATGTTATAAGGATTTCATTTCACCCCCTTTCAAATATGCAGAACTTGTTTTCACTCAATTTGAACAGTAGGCCTATGTGTCATAGGCTTATAGTATTTCAGTTGGTACAGAGTTACCATAGCCTGGTACTTACAAAGGTGAATTTGATATATGTATTTCCTTAAAGGGTGTTTCCTGACAGGCCTAGTATGTGATTCGCACAGACATAACATGAGCTTGTACCTGGGGTGAGGTGGGATGAGGTGGGGATGATTATAACATGGCCTACTTTCAAACATTTACAGTATGTCATATTTATGCCTGTAAAAACTATATATATTCTGAAAGTACATGTTATAAGGATTTCATTTCACCCCCCTTTTACGTATGCACAACTTATTGTTTTCACAGCCACACAATTTGAAGTTCAGCAGTGTACCAATGACAGGCCTATAGTATATGACTCGGTACACACTTGGTATGGCCTGGTACTCACAAAGGCGAATTTGGTATAAACATCTATATATATTCTGAAAGTACATGTTATAAGGATTCCATTTCACCCCCCTTTTACATATGCACAACTTATTGTTTTCACAGCCACACAATTTGAAGTTCAACAGTGTATGTCAATGGTAGACATAGTATATGACTCGGTACAGAGTTTGTATGGCCTGGTACCTACAAAGGCGAACTTGGTATACATATCTATATATATTCTGAAAGTACATGTTATAAGGATTCCATTTCACCCCACTTTTACATATGCACAACTTATTGATTTCACAGCCACACAATTTGAAGTTCAACAGTGTGCCAATGACAGGCCTAAAGTATATGATTTCGGTACAGAGTTAGTATGGTCTGGTACCTACAAAGGCGAACTTGGTATAAATATCTATATGTATTCTGAAAGTACATGTTATAATGATTTCATTTGACCCCACTTTTACATATGCACAACTTATTGTTTTCACAGCCACACAATTTGAAGTTCAACAGTGTATGTCAATGACAGGCCTAAAGTATATGACTCGGTACAGAGTTAGTATGGCCTGGTACCTACAAAGGCGAACTTGGTATAAATATCTATATATATTCTGAAAGTACATGTTATAAGGATTCCATTTCACCCCCCTTTTACATATGCACAACTTATTGTTTTCACAGCCACACAATTTGAATTCAACAGTGTATGTCAATGGTAGACATAGTATATGACTTGGTACAGAGGTAGTATGGTCTGGTACTCACAAAGGCTTAATTTGGTATAAACATCTATATGTATTCTGAAAGTACATGTTATAATGATTTCATTTCACCCAACTTTTACATATGCACAACTTATTGTTTTCACAGCCACACAATTTGAAGTTCAACAGTGTATGTCAATGACAGGCCTAAAGTATATGATTTCGGTACAGAGTTAGTATGGTCTGGTACCTACAAAGGCTTAACTTGGTATAAATATCTATATGTATTCTGAAAGTACATGTTATAATGATTTCATTTCACCCCACTTTTACATATGCACAACTTATTGTTTTCACAGCCACACAATTTGAAGTTCAACAGTGTATGTCAATGGCAGACATAGTATATGACTTGATACAGAGTTAGTATGGCCTTGTACCTACAAAGGCGAATTTGGTATAGATATCTTTATATATTCTGAAAGTATATGTTATAAGGAGTCCATTTTACCCCCTTTTAAATATGCACAACTTATTGTTTCCATAGCCACACAATTTAAAGTTCAATAGTATTGTGTATAGTATGACAGGCCTAGGGTAGGCTATATGAGTCCGTATAGAGTTAGTATGGCATATACCTATAAAGACGAATTTGGCATAAATATCTATTCTGAAAGTACAAGGAGTCCATTTTAGCCTACCACCCTAAGTTTGAACTAAGTGTTATTTGATAATAGTGTTATTTTAGGTCTTGTTAATGAAAAAGGTAATCCTTCCACAATTATATTAATGCAAAGTATAATTGTATAAAAACATTAACTTTAAATCGATGTATAGTACATTATTATAAATCGATGTATAGTACATTATTATAAAACATTAACTTTAAATCGATGTATAGTACATTATTATAAAACATTAACTTTAAATCGATGTATAGTACATTATTATAAATCGATGTATAGTACATTATTATAAAACATTAACTTTAAATCGATGTCTAGTACATTATTATAAATCGATGTATAGTACATTATTATAAAACATTAACTTTAAATCGATGTATAGTACATTATTATAAATCGATGTATAGTACATTATTATAAATCGATGTATAGTACATTATTATCCCCTTTTTTCTATGTTTGTTTTGTTCCCCCTCTCTTTTGATAGTAGCCTACATCAGGAGATGGAGACGTTTGTCCAGAGAATGTCCGTAGACGGGCTCTGGTTTGTCTTGCCTTGCATTGAGAAAGGTGTTGCGTGAGATCAATTCCGTTCAATTTCAAGGATGTTAGCAAGACAATTCTGCTACAATTATTTGCACATGCATTTACATAGGCTAAGTTTCAGCAACATGTTTACATTTCGTGTAAACCTTTGAAAAATACTCTGAAAACCTACTTAAACCTACTTTATCTGATCGTTCGTCTGTACCTTTATTTTGACGCTTTTCGCCGCCATATTGCCCGCTATTGTCGCGTACTGTCGCTTACTGTCGCTAGCTCCACGGAACTCTGTTTATCCGGTCTACAGTACTTCTGCGATGTGACGTTATGTTTGCGTTGTATTTTTGAGAGGTTCTGCCATCTAGCGGACTGACTGCACATGTGCAACATAAGATACTTAAAATAAATCTTAGTTAGTTATGTTATGATTACCGCAGCGATACTGTATAAACATGCTTAGTTGTGTTGTCAGTTAAATTAAATGTGTCTCTCCACTACATTGTTTTTACATTCTAGCCTAGGCTATGCTAGATTCCCGTGGTCAATCAGTCTTGTGAAGACATGACAGCTCACCAGGCTGCGTATTCAGGTTAATCACAACTGGCATATTATCTATATCCAGAATGTATAGGCCTATACAAATCCATAAGAATAGTAGTGGGCTATGTTACTGATGTGTTAGTTTTCAGATTATGCAAATACATCATTAATTTCGCAATAATTAAATTATTTGGCGATGCTCATAATAAACAACACCACCCTTCACATTCCTTCTCACATGAGATTCCACTGAGACGCCATTCCATTGACTGACAATGGAATGGCGTCAATCACATCAGACCGTAAAATTACACACATAGGGGACGCCGGTGATCAAACGGCCATCTGCGTCACTGTTTCCATATCTACAACTCCTCCATTGAGCAATTCCAGGGAGTTGCCGAGTACGACGGAATATTAGGGCCACACATGAAGGAAGAAATATTTTTGCCATGACGAGATTAAACTCGACATTTCGAGAATAAAGTTAAAATGTAATGTCGACTTTAATCTCAATGTATCGACTTTAAAGTCGCTATGTCGACATTAAACTCGACATTTCGAGAATAAAGTTGAAATATCATGTCGACTTTAATCTCGACGTGTCGACATTAAACTCAACATTTTGAGAATAAAGTTAGTTTGGAGAGAGAAGGACCGCTCGGGACGATTGAAAGGGAGGACGAATTAAACATTCCAGTTTTCTTCGACTGCAACAATGATTAGACATAGACCTCTATCATGTGAACAAAACATAAAACATTAACCTGCTCAGCCAAATACTTTCCTGTAGGTCCTTATCACGGAGTTACAGGCGATAAATGCGATTCAAAAGTAGCCTAAACGTCATTAGCGGTTTTTTTTTAAATTTATTGTAGGCCTATTATTAAAGAGTGTTTTTCATCTAAAGGTTCAACTTAATGCTTATGCACTAGACTAGGCATAGGCTACTAGGCGCTCTCCCCAATCCTAGAATTTCACATTGCTTGTTTGTAATGGATGCAAAACAGCCTATTGCTGAATGTCTAGGGACGAATGAAGCTGTCCTCCTCCCGACCACCCCATGTACTAGCCTACATGCGCACATATGCACACACAGTGCATAAATAAAGTATACATGCACACATATTCCCTCACGGGATCAAAATAGTATATATGCTTAGGCTATACCTGTGTTTATAGCCTCCTATGTTTATTGCAGGTGAGACATGGAAAAACAGTTTTAGAGAAATGAGTTACCCTATGGAGAGTGACGGCCTGGTTCATGAAGGGCAGTTATTTGAATGTGCGGTGGCCTTACCCACGTAAAACAGAGTGAAATAGCATTTTGTATAAAAACATATCATTGGATACATGTATTATTCTAGCTATATACTAAACGGCATAGTGCATGGTATTTCCAACCGCGAGATACAGCACTTCACGATGACGGCAATGAGTAGTTAACAGACAAGACGCAATCTATCTGAAAGTCGACACGTCGAGATTAAAGTAGATATTATATTTCAACTTTATTCTCGAAATGTCGAGTTTAATGTCGACATGGCGACTTTAAACTCGACACGTCGAGATTAAAGTCGACATTACATTTCAACTTTATTCTCGAAATGTCGAGTTTAATGTCGACATGCTGACTTTAAAGTCATGTTTTAGGTGCAGTGTTGCCATTTTTTTTTGTCATAACTTATGACGTTGCTTTCAGACGGACGTGTCCAATAGATGGCGCCAAGTCCACACTTCTTTTGGTCTTCACCTTAGGCCTATAGGCTACTGGTTCTTTAAGGCCTAGGTTTACTCGTGAAGTATACAAAACAAAAGCGTGAACTTTATGCACATTACAATTTTAAGTTGGTAAGCCTACATTTAGAAAAATGGTAATGATAACAATAATATCAATAACAATATAAAATATCAACAATGAAAACCACAAAAAAACACAAAAAACATAAATATAAAAAAAGCATTACTCTAAAAAGTAATTAATTACTTGTTCCTGTAATTGTACTGTTATGTTATGATGAGTGTTGTTCCCTCTTGTTCCCTGTCTCAAGGCGTTCCCTTCCCCACCTGGAGGAGCATACCTGGCCCGGGGGATCGTCCTGTAGGTGTGCCACCACCTGAATGAGTTTGATGTCACCGCACAGCTTAGTGGAAATGTACTCCTTCCTTCCCGGGCTGACACGCACGACACTCAGAAATGATCCTGAGGAAGGAGATCCAGAAGAGAAAAACTTGATAAACTTTACTATTCATGAAAATGAAATGAGAAAAGGGATATTAACGGCTGAAGTCATTAGGCTGTGGAATCAGCCCAAGCAAAGTTTAATCACGCACATCCATGTGTTGTTACAGTTCAAAGAAAAGTGAAGATCCGCACACCAGGG
Source organism: Alosa alosa (assembly GCF_017589495.1). Lineage (NCBI taxonomy): Eukaryota > Metazoa > Chordata > Actinopteri > Clupeiformes > Clupeidae > Alosa > Alosa alosa. The sequence continues at coordinate 4,184,361 of NC_063189.1, forward strand.
AGCTCCCATTAAAGTTTTTTTATTGTTATTATGATTTACAAGAATCAGCCCAGCCTCCTCGGTGTTCTGAGCTCTATAGGTGAAAAGATGACATTTCATGACATTGCAAGTTTAATGTCATCTACTGCACATTTTTAAATCTCTCGTTCTCTCTCCCTCTCCCTTCCTTCTTCCCTCCTCTCTCTTTCTCTCTCTCTCTCTTTCTCTCTCTCTCGCTCTCTGTGTACACTTTGATGTCATTCATATGTAGGCCCGGCTGTCACTTGCCCAAAGCACCTGTTACCTCATTATTTGCTTCATACCAAACTGACATTAATCTACAGTATATTAAAAGAGGCCTACTTTAATCATAATAAGTGACGAGGGAGCATTAAAATGGCAATTCCAATAACGGTTGGTGACAAAATTATGGCAATACTGGACTGTGCTAACAGTGCTGTGGCCGCTCTCTCTCTCTCTCTCTCTCTCTCTCTTCCCTATGTATGAATCATTGCGATGACAGTGCATCAGTTAGTTGGTTTCATTAATCATCTAAAACACATGTAAAAAATGCACTCGTCTCCAAGTGTAATTCTCCAACCCCAAAAGAAATATGTAATGACACATTACTCACCATGTTTAAATTGTTGGCTTTGCTGTTTGAAATCCCCTTTTAACAATTCACAACATTCACAACCCATACCTTCCATATTTGTTATTTAAATGATAAATGAATAAAAAGAATAAACACAGAAGACATGCAATGACTCATGTTAAGATATTGCAATTATTATCTTTGAACACTGTTGCCATTATTTACCATGATCTTTGGAAACTGACTCCTTATTGATTATCTGAGAGGATCTGCCGTGAGACTACTGACTATTGTTTAGAAGCATGAGCACGCACCATATGAGACACAAACTGTGTTATGCAGTTATTTTGTCCAAACGATGATGGCCTAATTACAGTAAAACATGCCAACGTCACACTTAACATATGTCATCATAACAGGATGTCCCCTTTGGTGTGTCCCCAGGACTCCAGAGCATCTCCTCTCCGCCTCCTGTTCTTTCCCCAGCCGCGTTTCCATGGGATGAAATGTCAGCAGGAGCCCGTGGGCGCTGGAGCGCCTGCCTGTGACATATACTGCCTGTGGCTCCAACATTCCTGCCCTCCCATGGGGGCCTCTGTAGCCCCGAGGCGCTGCTTTCCTCTGAGCTGCACTGGGGTCAACACAGGGAGAGGAGTGGGCCAACCTGTCTGCCCTCTCTGGGTGTCTCCCCCGTAGTCTAACCACCCACCTGCACATCTCCCTGGAGCCGAGAGAGAGGCCCCTCAGCCTGGGGTGCATCCCCGCCACCAGGCCCCAAGGCCATAGGGACGCACCAGGCAGCCACTTGATTAGCAAAGTCCCCTGGAATCTCAGCAGTTTACTGCCTTTATATGAGGCTAAGTTTTTCAGCCAGCCGTCTCCCCGGTCTGTCTTGTCATAGCAGTGCAGGAGAGGTGCCACAGGACGCTGGTGCAAAAAGAGCTTTTTCTTTTATTGCTGTTTTGCTTTTGTGTTGGACTCAATCAAATCATGAAGCTTGCACAAGCAATTCACCGCATTTGCAGGTCGTTGTTGCAGATAGTTTCGGTAATGAACACAACAGCGTATTCATTCAGTATTTGAAATGAATATATGAATATAATAATAATACAATATATATAATATAATAAGAATATAATAATATAATACAAGATTATTTTGAGCATTAAAAGGGTTTGTGGATTTTTGCTGTTTTACGCCATTCTGTTTTGTGTGCAGTGGACATTACAAGTCTCTGAGTGACCATCAGGCCAGGATACCTGCAGACGCACACTGATCAGATGATTTCATCCTGTTCCAGGTTTTTTTTTTCTGCTTGACTGCCTGACAGTGGTCCTAGATCCTGTCACACACACACGCACACTCTCTCTCTCTTCATGCGTGGGTGTTTTTTCCTCATATACATAGGAATGTTCGAACGTTACGATAAACTTGTTAAGGAAGTACTGTACAGTAACATCAGCCAAACTGGTTTTAAAGAGCAAACAGAAAGCCAGTGACTAATCCATGCCTACCAGGCTCACAATATCGACTTTCTCCGGGTGAGAATGAGCCAATGAGCCAGGCTTATTGGAGGCCACCAGACCTGCCTTTTTCTCCATTTTTTGAGTTTCATTCCATCACGCGTTCACGGGCTGGTATGCTCGTTCGTTGGTGATGTAGTTGCCAGGCAGGCTGGGCTGAAGTGCGGGCCTGCTCAGACTTGTCGGCCACTCCCCAGGGACCGGTGGCATTGACCCCCAGGTGACGGTGACATGTCAGCCCAGGGCACAGATTTAGAGTACATATCTATGGTTAATTACATACACATACCTCTGCTTTTGACACAAGGATGGCATGATCACGGCACGCCAGAATTGTACCAACCCAATGTTAAGTGACTCATGCCATTAATGAAGATTATGGCATCACCATGTTCACTTACGATGATCCACATTATTATTCCTGGTATAATAATAATAAGTATCGCTCTGGAGAGGGCAGGTTGTCATGGTGAGGAAGACGTCAGCAAGAAACAATCGCTGCGTTGCGACCTCACCTGCAGCTCTTCAGCCTTTCTTTCCCAGTGCTCGTCCCTTACTGTAATAAGTACTCACCTGGGTCTGATGAACAGTCATGTGTCTGTATTATTCACCATTATACAACAATTGGGTTCTATGGAACTATTTATTTGTTTCTGATTGGCCGAGAGACGTTCCATGAGTTGGAATATCCCTGGACATTTCAACTCAGACTCAGCACAGCTAATAATAAATCACTCCGAGATAGAATGCGAAGATTTGACACCCAGCTCTCCACTATTTCAAGCAATGGGTTACTCCTTAGCAAACCATAGCGAAACAGTGCTTCACCACATCTGTGGATTAAGCCACACAGTCAACTCAATGTAAGTAAGATAAACGAGGATGCTAATTGTTCTCAGCATTGCCAGCACTGTGTATAATATGATTGTCACTTGATGGAGACTTGTAGATAACTAACGTTAGCATAATTAGCTAACCGCTGCTAACGTGCTAGCATCGTCACGTCAGGCTGTGCACAGTAGTGTAACATTTATTCACTATACATTAATAAAGTTGAGTGGTTCTACAATGTAGACTATGTTTCCGTGTTTTTGCAGTACCATGTCCCTTACATCAGGGGTCCCCAACCTTTTATGTGCCATGGACCGGTTTGATTCCTATTTTTTTTTCGGCGGGGGGGGTGGGGGGTTGGGGGTTCCATGTTCCATATGTGTTGTGCATGCATTACTTGAAAAGAACTAGCTCCAGTTATGTATGAACAGTGAAGGTAACAATCTCTTGTGAAAAACGTGAACTTGAAGAAGTGAAAATTGAACAATATGAACTATGAATATTAAACAACTTGAAGCTACATCTATAAGTGTGAACATGCTTAACAAAATATGGGAACAAAACATGGGAACTAAACGTGCATTACGAATATAATCAGTGGGAGCCCTGCGGTTGTTTCCCTGCAACAAGAAGCTTCCATCTGGGGGTGATGGAAGACAGTGACACCCTCAGTGTGTTTGAAATGTCTGGTCGATTGCGCAATTTGTCTAGTTGCAGTCATTGCCGAAAACCCGGCCTCGCATAGATACGTGGTGGGAAACGTTTTCAGCCCTTTTTTTCAGCGCTTTTTTCAGCGGGATATTCTGCTTTGGTTTTGATCCAAAAGAGAGGTTTCCTTATACACACTCTTAAGACCACCGTCATTTGCAATTTCGATCAACTGCTCTTCCTCCTGCGCTGACAAGTTAGGACTATTCGGGATATTGACAAATGGGTTGCGGACCCCACTCATTGGTTTGCCGTGGATCTTTGGAGGATGGGAAGTAACGCTCAAACTCATTTGAAAGCGCAACAAGGTGATCGCGCACCAGCTGCGAGAGAAAGGGCCCTGCCTCAGTCTTGGTTGAAATTTTGCATAGACAGTCAATAAAATACTAGTGCAAAGTCAGGCCAATAAAAGGCTTGGGTAGTTCTGTTTGACCTAAGTAAGAAAGAAAGTGGCATAGTGGTGCAAGTTATGTAACAGCAGCAGAAGTGTTGTGTTTTCAGGACAACAACAACAAGTGTACAAGTGTACAAGTGTGCAAGTGTGCAAGTGGAGTAGTGCAGGCGGCCATTGTGGGTCCAATGTCCAGGATGTTATGTAGCTGAGGGTGGAGGGGGGAGAGGAGGGAGAGAGTTCAGCATCCTTACAGCTTGGTGTATGAAGCTGTTGGTGAGTCTGGTAGTGCGGGAGCGCAGGCTTCTGTACCTCTTCCCAGAGGGCAGTAGATCAAACAGATTGTGAGCGGGGTGACTTGCATCACTCACAATTTTGGTCGCCTTGCGGGTGAGGTGGGTGGTGTAAATGTCCTTCAGAGAGGGGAGTGAAGCACCAATAATCCTTCCAGCTGTGTTCACTATGCGCTGCAGGGCTTTCCTGTTGTATTCAGTGCAGCTTCCGCCCCACACAGCGATACAGCTGGAGAGGATGCTCTCGATGGTGCCTCAGTAGAATGTGGTCATGATGGCTGGTGGAGCACTTGCTCGCCTGAGTTTCTTGTTCTACAACATCAAGCTTGGCTTTAAATGCAGCGACTTTATCTGCCAGTTTAAAGACACCCAGTATACAAAATAAAGTCTTGGCTACGTCCCCTAAAGGTCCCCTGGCGAACGTCACCTCCTCGACATTGTGTAGGTTCCCTTTACGTCCCGCGGACCTCTGTTCGGGAGGTCTAAAAGACGCTCATGAGACTTTTAGAGAACGTCCTGTAACGGTCACCCAAGGACGTTATGAGCTAACGCTTATATTTCAGCGATGGTTAAAACAAAAAAAAACACGAAGGCCGATTTGGTGCGGTATTACATCCTGTAAATCTCAGCGTTGCTAGGAGAGAGGTAGACGGAACATGAACACACATTAATGACTTGTTCTACAACTACACAATCAACTTTACGCCGCCCGGCCCGCTCTGGCGAACAACAACACCCGTGGGAATATCCATGACCAACCCCACTCTCACTCGTGCTATATTGCTTAATTATTATGAATGTGATCTGTTTTGGACACATGATTTGCAGAACAGGGCCTTTGGTCTTGGAGGAGGCCTGTACTCTCTGAGTGGCCTTCTAGTTCCCCATTACACCTGCCAGGTGAAGAGCTGACCTCAGGTGTTCTAGTTCCCCATTACACCTGCCAGGTGAAGAGCTGACCTCAGGTGTTGCATACAAGGAAATCCTGTCATGTTGAACTGCAGGTCCTCTGGCAGACATCCCATAGACAAAGGCTGGAGGAGAAGATGAGGCAATTGTTCAGGTGTAATAAACATAAAATGTTAAAGTTGGTGTAGCGAAGGGAGAGACTAGTGACCCCACCGAACCTCAAACCTGGGTCTCTGGGGAACTAAACCTACAGCTTGGCCACAACACCAAAGAACTGTATACGTGCCTATTTATTTATTGTAACCAGACTGTGTGAAGATTAGCAGACTCGTGTACCATATTGTGTACCATATTACTAAACTTCACAACTCTGCACTAAGGAGTTTTTAAAAATGCAAATAAGTTTTGAAAATTGTATTGTATGCTGCAACGTAAACCCTGTTCCCACCTGTTCCCACATGATCCCATATGCTGGATTGAAAACATACATGATGTTTGATATTTGCTAGGCTCAGTTCCTGTTCATCTCACGTGTTTGCTGCTGATGAATTCCTTCCCACTGAGTTAATGTTGTGTGACCTCTTGGCTGCAAACTGAATTGACTTCACAAAAGAAAGTGGACAGAAATAGACATTTTTCAGAGGGCATGGAGATCACATCACACAGTTTGCGTGCAACCTGAGACCGTTGTCTTCTGTGTGAGGTATGCAACTTTAGCCCTCTCTCCAAACACCCACTCCTGTCCTCTCCTCTCTTCACTACTTTCTCCCTCTCCTCTCTTCTGTTCTCTCTGTTTATCTTTCCTCTCTTCTCTTATGTCCTCTTCTCTCTTCTCTTCTTTCCTCTACTTATCTCCTCTTCTCATGTCTCTCCTTTCCTCTCCTCTCCTCTCTTC
>NC_063189.1:4195484-4210484 GCF_017589495.1 Alosa alosa
GACTTTCAAACATGGAAAGTAGGGTGCACCCTCATGGAGGTTGGCAACTGGAGCCGGACTGCGGTTGGGCTGATGACCCTCTGGATAGGGAACGGGCCGAGGAATCGAGGTGCCAGTTTACGCGATTCCACCCGCAGTGGGAGATCCTTGGCTGACAGCCACACCTTCTGGCCAACACGGTAGGCGGGTGCCGGCGATCTTCGGCGGTTAGCCCCAGTGGCATAGCTGACAGCTGACTTGAGTAGCGTGGCACGAAGCTTGTGACCAGGTAATGACGGCAACGGGCGGGCATAGGCGAGGCAGGCAGACGGGCAGGACACATCTCCCTCCTGGCTGGGGAACAGGGGGGGCTGGTAGCCATACACACACTGGAAGGGTGACATACCAGTGGCAGAGCAGGTGAGGGAGTTGTGAGCATACTCTATCCACGTCAGTTGTTGTGCCCAAGCCTGGGGTTTGCGAGAAACCATGCACCGCAGCGCCTTCTCCAGCTCCTGGTTTGCCCGCTCGGATTGACCATTGGACTGGGGGTGGAACCCAGAGGTGAGACTCACTGTGGCCCCTAGAAGACAGCAGAACTCCTTCCAGAATGTGGAGGTGAATTATGGACCTCGGGTCAGAGACAACATCCCTGGGCAGCCCGTGTAGACGGAAGACATGATCAAGAACAGCCTGGGCAGTCTCTCTGGCAGATGGCAGTTTAGGGAGGGGAATGAAGTGTGCCATCTTGCTGAACCGGTCCACCACAGTGAGAATGACCGTCATCCCACCTGATGGTGGGAGGCCAGTTACAAAGTCCAAGGAGACGTGGGACCAGGGTCGTGGGCACAGGCAAGGGCTGGAGTAAACCAGCGAGGGGGGGGCCAGTGGAGGACTTGTTCTGATTGCAGGTGGGGGCAGGCACGGACGAATTCTCGGACATCCCTTCTCAAAGCAGACCACCAGAAGCTGGGCAAGGAGATGGCAGGGTGGGCGGAGCCCGGGTGGCAGGCTGGGCCGGGAGTTGTGTCCCCACTGTATGACCCGGGACCTCAAATTCTCTGGGACAAAGAGGCGACCGTCTGGGCATGCACTGGGACTGGGATGGTCACGGAGGAGGGCCTCCTGAATTTCCTCCCTCGATATCCCAGGTCAGGGCAGGCCTGACGCGAGGGATCGGGCAGAATTGATGCAGGTTCCTGGGAAGGGGCGCCATCCTTATGAAACTGACGGGAGAGAGCGTCCGGCTTGGTGTTCCGAGAACCTGGGCGGTATGACAGGGTGAAGTTGAATCTGGTGAAAAACAAGGCCCAGCGGGACTGTCTGGGGTTAAGACGTTTGGCGTTATGGATGTATTGAGGTTTTTGTGATCGGTCCAGACCAGGAACGGAACTGTGGACCCCTCCAGCCAGTGACGCCACTCCTCCAGGGCAAGCTTGACTGCCAACAGCTCGTGGTCTCCAACATCATAATTGCGCTCTGCAGGTGAAAGCCGGGCGAGAGAAAAAAATGCACAGGGGTGCAACTTGTTGTCCTCCTCTGCCCGTTGAGAGAGTATGGCCCCGACTCCCGCCTGAGGCATCCACCTCGACAACGAACTGCCGGTCTGAATCCGGCATCTGGAGGATGGGGGCAGTGGTGAACCGGCCTTGAGGGTATGAAAGGCTGTGTTGGCCTCTGGGGTCCAGGAAAAGGGGTGTTTGATGCTGGTCAGAGCTGTGAGGGGAGCGGCGGAGCTGTAGTTCGGATGAATCTTCGGTAGAAATTGGCAAACCCGAGGGAATTGCTGCAACTTCTTCCTATTCCCGGAACTGGCCAGGAGGTAACTGCCGAGACCTTTGCGGGGTCCATCTGGATATTGCCTTCAGCGACAATGTATCCCAGGAGCGACACAGTCTGAGCGTGGAACTTCGCATTTCTCGCTTTGACATAAAGGGAGTTCTCCAGGAGCCCGTTGAAGAACCAGCTGGACATGACGAGTGTGTTCGGACAGAGTTCTGGAGAAAATTAAGATGTCGCCCAGGTACACGAAGGCAATTTATTCAGCATGTCCCGCAGCACATCATTCACCAGCCTGGAATACGCTGGGGCGTTGGTGAGGCCAAATGGCATTACCAGGTACTCATAATGGCGGTGTGGGTGTTGAATGCAGTCTTCCACTCGTCACCCTCCCTTACTCGGACTAGGTGGTAAGCATTTCTAAGGTCCAGTTTGGTGAAAATAGTGGATCCCTGGAGCAACTCAAAAGCAGAGGTGAGTAAAGGCAGAGGGTACCGGTTCTTCACTGTGACATCGTTCAGACCTCGATAATCAATGCAGGGGCTTAAGAGAACCATCTTTCTTTCCCACAAAGAAGAACCCGGCACCAGCTGGCGAGGAAGACGGGCGGATGAGTCCAGCTGCCAGGGAGTCCCTGATGTAAACCTCCATAGTTTTTCTTTCAGGAGGGGATAGTGAGTAGAGGTGACCTTTGGGTGGAGCAGTCCCAGGAGGAGATCAATGGCACAGTCGCACGGACGGGTGTGGGGGCAGAGATGTGGTTTTGGTCTTGTTGAACGCCTCTCGGAGGCCATGGTAACATTCAGGGACATTAGAAATGTCGGGGGGGCAGTGCTGGGGGGTACTGAGCCGGGGGGCAGCGAGGCAGCACTAAAACAGGTCAGGTGGCAGGCATTTCCCCACTCTTTCACAGTTCGAGGCCCAATCGAGGTGAGGATTGTGGAGAGCGAGCCAAGGGTAGCCCAGGATTAGGGGTTGGCCTGGGGAGCTGAGCAGGTGGAAGCGGATGGTCTCTCGGTGGTTTCCTGACACCATCATTGAGATGGGGGCTGTGATGCTGGTAACTGTGCCAGTACGTGACCGTCCAGGGCCGGGCTGGAACAGGAGTGGACAAGCGATGGCTTTCCAAGCCCAGCTGACGAGCAAGTCCTTTGTCAATAATGTTTGCTTCTGCCAGAGTCCACCAGGGCTGCCAGGGTGTGGGTGGAATCAGACAGGCAAAGACAGACTTGGATGAGGGGTTTTACGGCTGATGGAGGGCGGAATGTTCATTGAGCTCATCCAGATTCCTCCTACATCTGGTGAGCTCCGCCTTTTGCTGGACAGGTGGCGACTTCGATGACCATCACCACCACAGTACAGGCACAAGTTGGAGGTGATGCGTCGCTGCTGGCTCTGCAGGGGTTAGGGGAGGCGCCCGATCTCCATCGGTTCAGACTGGTCCGGCTGGCTAGACGGTGTGGCAGGTGCGGACAGAAGGGCAGTTGGGACACTCCGTGTGCTGGTGGATGGACTCTGGCGCCCTCTCTCTCGACGACGGACCTGGATCCTGCGGTCGATGCGGACAGCCAGAGCAATGGCTTCATCAAGAGTGGGGGGTTGATCATGGGAAACCAGCTCGTCCTTTATGTAGTCCGCCAGGCTGTGGAGGAAGGCATCCACCAATGCTTCCATGTTCCAGGAGCTCCGACTTGCCACAGTTCGGAAGTCAATGGAGTAATCCGCAACAGTCCTTCTGCCTTGGCGAATACTCATCAGGGTCCGAGATGCCTCGGCTGTGGTGGATTCCAAATCGAATACCTTGAGCATCTCCTCTGCGAATAGGTTGAAGGTTGCACATGCTGGGGTCTGGCGCTCGAACTCCGCCGTTCCCCAGAGTCGAGCTCGGCCCGTCAGGTGAGTGATCACGTAACCGACCCTCGCCCCTTCAGTGGCAAAAAGTCCTGGGTTGCAGGGTAAACTGGACACGGCAGCTCGTCAGGAACGCCCATTACCTGGGTTGGGGTGGCCGCTGAACCGCTCTGGGTTGCCGATCCTGGGTTCTGGGGCTCCGCAGCCACGGCAGCAGTGGACTGGGCAGGAGACGGGTGCTGGGCGGTGAGCAGGCTGGCTGGGGCTGGGCGGTGGGGAGCAGGCAGAGGAGAAAGGTTGGTGAGAAGTTGAATGATCATAGCAAGTTGTTGCTGTTGCTGCTGGAACTGCTGAAGCTGTTGGTAGGCGGCTTGAAATAGGGGAGGCAGTGTCAGCAGTGTTGCAGTTTGCCTCTCTCTCAGTCTCTTCCAGGCGTTGCATGGCGGTGGGTGGTTCTGGTTAAAATTCGGTTTCCATGCTGGTTCGACCGTGCGCTTGGTCCATGTTTGGTCAGATCATTACTGTCAGACACCAAACAGGGACGAGGAGGACCACAAAAGCGCCACGTTAGAATGTTTATTTAAGGGTTGGGGGTTACGGGGTTTCAGGGGTTCCGGGAGTTCCAAGAGTCTGCGTGTGTGTTTCCCCAATAGCGAGCAGCAATGGCAGGAGCTGGATGATCCGGGAAGTCCTGGGGAAACACACACACAACAGCAATTGAAACGAAGCAGCAGTACAGTCAAGGGCTAGGCTGTATTAGAGAAGAGAGACGGAAGGCAGGTCAAGATTACGGGGCTGGAGATCAAAGAAGTAGTCGGCGGGTCTGGGTTCACAGGCAAAGAGTCAGAGTTGTTTTCCAAGACAGGCAGGTAACTGGTGCTTGGGTTTGCAGGCGATCTGACAAATGTGGACTGAAAAGCAAGGCTTTATATACCGGGCATGATGAGTGGTGAATGCAGTGCAGCTGGTAGGTAAACGAGGGTGAGGCAGAGCAGAGCAGGAACAGGTGGAGGTCATCAGATTTTAATCAGCGCGTGTTACCAGGCAGAGAGAGAGCTCATGACACATAACTAGATGTACCGCAAAGTGATACAAAATATGACTATGACTAATATGTCTCTCAGTGCTGCACATTCTCTCCGCAAAAATAAATCACGTTTGTCAATTTGTCTCCATCTCCTACTCCATCCCCTACAGTTGCAACTTTTGTGTACGTAAATGAGTGTGTGCATTTGCTTTTGTGTATATGTGTGCTTCTCTGTGTGTGTGTTCTCTTGTGAGTGTGTGTGGGGTGTAATGGGGTATGTGTGTGTGTGTGTGTGTATGTGTGTGTGTGTGTGTGTGCTTGCCTGCATGTGTGTGTGTGTGGTTTAAGTGTCTGCGTGTAATCGCAGGAATCTCTGGCTGACAGGGTCAAAACTTCAAATTTATTATACTGTCCCCCATGACCGGAATTATATGAAACTTGGCATGCATTCAGAGGGTATCAGAATGATCCTACACCTCCAATTTTGTGCAGTTTTGACCCTGTCAGCCAGAGATACCTGTGATTACCTCATTTATGCTTTTTTATTTTTAATTAGGTGGCGCTATACATCAAATGAGTGGTTATGGGATGGGTGGACATGGCCTCTTGAGACCAACATACTAAAAAAATGTGGTCCTCCTAGGCTCTACGGTTCTCGAGATATTCACGGAAAACTGTGTCCGGCCTACCCTCCTTTCGAGGGGTCCAGGGCGACGGATCATAACCAACAACAATGGTTCCGTGTCATCCTGTGGGGCTACATGTCCAACAAGTTTCAAGCAGCCTGGTCATTCAGTGTCCTGGAAATTATTGACACGAAATCATTGGGGAATCCGGAAGAAAAAAAATTCTAACTAAACCTATATGACCGTCGTTTCGCTGCGCGGTAGTCATAATAATGATGAATTATATGAATAACAAATAAAATAATAATAAAGGTATTTTGAATAGCTTAGAATTGCTCATGGTGGATTCAAGCTGGAGTCTGCCTCCCCTCCTCTCCGTAACTCATCTCTCTTTTGCTAAAATGAATGAATAAACAAATTTCTTCAAACTATGGGTTACCTGAAGAGCGTCACAGTGAGGAAGTGCAGCGGCGGCAGTGGTGTCTTCAAAGCGCCTCGGCCATCTCTGGTGAGTCACAACGCCCATGTGTGTCTGTGCTTCAGTGGGACAGAACAGCTGCTCTCTTCAAGGCTTTCTTGGTAAAGGGATGGTTTTGTTTTTGCATGGATCAAGAGACCACATATATCACAACATTGCAGTAAATGAGCTGCTACACTGAGGGCTCTTGAATGCACAGGGTATGTGATGCTGCATAGATTAAGGAAAAACAAAGATGACATTTAGTGCATATGTGTTCTAAATATAATACAAAAGCATGTTTAATTCCTTCAAGGTTCAAAACTGAACTTTGCCTTCCCTTGCTTGAGCTCTGCCCTTGCCTTGCTTTGCCTTCCTCTGGTAATCCACATATGGCTGCCAGTGCTTATGAGTGGATTTAAGTACACTGGAGTATTAAAAGGACATGAGTGTTTGTTGTGGTTGGATCATCTCTAGGTGTGTCGTCCTCTCCCTCCTTGGCTGTGTGTGTGTGTGTGCGTGCGTGTGTGTGCGTGTTACATTACATTACATTTGGCTATCCCATTTTTAACCAAAGCAACACAATAGACAGTTTAAGCAGTTTAAGCTTTTTAAAACAATTCTCCCAATTCTAGAACAATTTAAAACAATTTAAAGTTAGAATAAAAACAAGTGCATCAGTGAGAGCTGTTTTTTAGACAGTAAAGTTCTAATCAGGTGATAAGTGCTAGAATTAGCAAGGCCAGTTGTAAGTAGTGCTACAAGAGGAGATACTCTCTGAAGAGCTGAGTCTTCAGGAGTTTTTTGAAGATGGAGAAGGAAGTCCCTGCTCTAGAAGGAACTGGTAGCACGTTCCACCAACGAGGAAAAACAGATGAGAAAAGTTTGGATCGGCCTGAGCGTACCAGTGGCAGAGCTAGACGTCGTTCGTCTGAGAAGCGCAAAGGCAGGGAGGTAGCGTATGTCTGTATGAGGGCATTAGTAGACACAAGTAGGTGGGAGCAGAATCAGAGACTACTTTGTAGGCCAGCGTTAGAGACTTGAATTTGATGTGAGCGGCCATAGGTAGCCAGTGCAGCTGGATGAGCAGCGGGGTAACATGTGCCCTTTTGGGTTGGTTGTAGACCAGGCGCGCCGTCACGTTCTGGATCATCCGAAGGGCATTCACTGTGCAGGCTGGGAGACCTGTCAGGAGGGCGTTACAGTAGTCAATTCATGAGATGACTATGGCCTGTACCAGGAGTTGGGTAGCGTATTGAGTCATGTAAGTCTTAATTTTCCGTATGTTGTAGAGTGCGAAACGGCACGACTGAGCGACTGAGGCAACATGATCGGAGAAGGTTAGTTGGTTGTCGAGTATGACTCCTACATTTCTTGCAGCCTTGGTAGGTACAGCAGACAGGGAGTCAATTTTGATGTTGATGTGATGATGTATAGTAGGTTTAGCTGGGAGGACCAGCAGTTCGGTTTTTGAGAGGTTTAGCTGGCGGTGGTGTGCCTTCATCCATGTAGATATGTCTGAGAGGCAATCAGAGATCCGTGCCGAGACCAAGGGGTCATCAGGAGGAAAGGACAGATAGAGCTGTGGTATGAGAAGCCGTGCGAACAAATAATCTGTCCCAGAGAGGTGGTGTAGATAACAAAAAGAAGGGGGCCCAGCACTGAGCCCTGGGGGACCCCTGTGGTGAGACAGTGAGGGGCGGACAGCTGTCTGAGCCATGATACGTTAAAGAGTGTCCTGTGAGGTAGGATTCAAACCAGGAGAGAGGAGAGCCGGAGATGCCCATGGTTGAGAGTATAGAGAGAAGGATGCGGTGATTAACCGTGTCAAAAGCAGCTGATAAGTCAAGCAGAATGAGTACTGATGACCGTGCGGTCTCCCTGGCTTCCTTTTGTGTGTGTGTGTGTGTAGGTCTCTCCTTTCTTGGCTGATCATCTGTGTAGGTGTGTGTGTGTGTTTCTTTCTTTCTCCTGGGCTGATCGTATGTGTGTGTGTGTGGCTGTCGGCCACTCCCTCCCCAGCTGACTGCGTGGCGAGAGTTTAGTGTGACGTTAGTGTTAATCTGTGGGCCAATCCAGAGTTTTTCCAGCTCTCCACCCCACCCCTGCAAAAACTCACATCACACAATTACAGGGCTATTTTTATGATAGAAATGTGACACATAATCAATCAATCCTTTTCAACCTGGGAAAATTCACATGAAGCCCATATTGGTCTTTAAAGACTGTGCCTTAATCTACTTGTTCCCATGTGGTGTCTGCAGGTGTCTATGGGAGCAGGAGTTTATGAGAACACCAGACAGGTGTTATCATAATCAGGGACCTGGCAGGGCATGACGAGAAGTGCGACTCAGGGAGATCAAATTCACATGGAGCTCTAGAGTGAGAAGACCACATGGAGCTCTAGAGTGAATTCACATGGAGCTCTAGAGTGAAAAGACCACATGGAGCTCTAGAGTGAAAAGACCACATGGAGCTCTAGAGTGAGAAGACCACATGGAGCTCTAGAGTGAAAGGATGGTGGAGGTGACACTGCCACCTTTAAAGAATTGCTTGCTGCTGTCATAATGGTCCACCGTCCAATGGGACCCCAGGTCCACCATGCGTTTGTCATGATGTCACTTTTTGTACTATTTCCAATTCTACTCACTGTAAGTATTGCTAGGGGATGATTTGAGTGAGAGGGTGAGTGTGCGCTTTAAAGGTTGTATCAGCGATTTCAGGCCCAAAAAGTCCCAAACATAAATGATCACATTCATCTAATCTTTCCTAACAATCCGCTAGCTGTCAAAAGCAGGCCGTCAAAAAAACGCGTCTCTGAAGGCAGCCTAGGCTCCGAGATCTGTCCACAAAAACAATTGCTACCATCAAGGGTTGGCAACCCACTCAAAGGCAAAATAAAGTGTTTCAACCACGAGATGCACGTTTAGGAGAGTTTTAATTGCACGGGAGGGAGTAGCAAGCTAGCGCTCTGTTTTGTTTGAACATCCACAGAAGTGACGTATCCCCGCTATCGCTGATACAACCTTTAATGCACTATCTCCATGATTAACCGTCTTTACATTATCCAACAAGCGACTGCAAGCAGGACTGACACCTGTGCAGGTAGATGGAGCGTGGCTCAGCAGCGCCTAATCCGTATCCCTCAGGTGTGCTGCATGACTTCACGCTGACACAGAGAGTGAAAGGGAGAGAGAGGAAGAGAAAAAGAGAGAGAGAGAGAGAAAGAGGGAGAGGGAGAGAGAGAGAGTTGTGCTGAAGCAGCACTCCTGGCACTGTGCCCCACCACAAAGAACCGAGAGCTGAGAGACGCACGAGAGAGACGGCCCTCCCCTGCCCTGCCGCTGGACGTGCTGGGACACGCAGACTGATACTGGGGGTGAAACTCGGGAGATGGAGCCACACGTGTTGTAGAGAGAGTGAAAGAGAGAGGGAGGAAACACACACACACACACACACACACACACACACACACACACGCATACACACGCGCACACACGCAAACACATACACACACACACACACATGCACACGCATACATACGCACACACACACATACACACACACATACCCACACTAGCGTTCGCACACACAAACACAAACACACACACACACACAGGAGATGGAGAAAGGTTAAGGAGAGGGATAAGGGATGAGAGAGAGAGGGGGAGAGGGAGCGAGAGAGAGGGAGAGCAAATGAACTCTAACGTTGGAACCCTTTCTTGTATTTACTACGGGCGAGAGTTCGTGGTGATGGTCTGGGCTTGCCTGCTGGGATATGTTGGATGAGGCAAGAGCTGCGGTTATCCCACGGGAATCAAGGAGGCGCTCCATAAACAGATGGGAATATTCAGGAGGGGGGGGTCTGTGGGAAAAGATGAGAGATGCCTATCGCTGGAGGAGACGGAAAAAGAAAGACGACGCCGCCTCTCTCTCTCTCTCTCCCTCTCTCTCTCTCTCTCTCTCTCTGTCTCTCTCTCTCTGTCTCTCTCTCTCTCTCTCTCTCTCTCTCTCTCTCTCTCTGTCTCTCTCTCTGTCTCTCTCTCTCTCTCTCTCTCTCTATCTCTCTCTCTCTCTCTCTCTCTCTCTCTGTCTCTCGCTCTCTCTCTCTCTACCTCTGTCTGTGTCTGTTCATCCATCTCTGTCTGTCTTGGCCCATTACATTGAGTCACGAGAAACAAACTCTCACACAATCACACCTCATTTGCCACCATTTCCCACCAATAAGGCCTGTGACCTTTTGCCTGACTGCTATTGTGACCTTGAGCCTTGCTGCTACTGTGACATTGAGCCTTGCTGTTACTGTGACGTTGAGCCTTGCTGCTATGACCTTGAGCCTTGCTGCTATGACCTTGAGCCTTGCTGCTACTGTGACATTGAGCCTTGCTGTTACTGTGACGTTGAGCCTTGCTGCTATGACCTTGAGCCTTGCTGCTATGACCTTGAGCCCTGCTGCTACTGTGACCTTAAAGGAGAAGTTCGGTGTGATATTGACCTAAAGTGTGTTGAAACATGATACCGAGTGTGAACTTTTGTCTCATAGCTCATCTCGGCTTGTCCCCTGCATTCCGAAATCTGGCGCTAGTTAGCCGATGCTACCAACAGGTTTTCGATGGGGGTGCCTCGGGCATCGGCCCAGCCATACAAATAAATAACTGTTTTACACCATTTACGAGGCTCAAAGTAGCTCCACACTTCATTGGTAGACTTCCGAGGGGCCCTGACATTTAAAACGAGACATTTGAAAAAGCACTGGTAGTTTATTTACAAGACGATTTATACAGACAGTACCTTCAGGAAGTTTACCGTTCACCGCCATCTTGAATTTAGTCACGATTAGTTGAGTGACAAGTACGAATGAACAGGTATGATAAGGGATCAGATTCCAAAAATAGTTCAGTGGAAATGCATGGATTCCAGTTGCTGCTACTGGAAGCAACTGGAATCCATGCATTTCCACAGATTATTTTTGCGATTTGCGATGGTGATGGTGATTGATCGTGATTGTATTGTGATTTGTGATATTTGGATATAGTCGTTCAGTGGCAGGTGGCCAGTGTGCTCCTTCTCTCTGAGCTGCCCCTGAACAGTGTGACTGCTACACACAAACACACATGTACTGTTTCTCTCTGACCTGCCCTGAACAGTGTGACTGCTACACACACACACACACACACACACACACATGTACTGCTTCTCTCTGACCTGCCCTGAACAGTATGACTGCTACACAAACACACACATGCTGCTTCTCTCTGAGCTGCCACTGAAGAGTGCGACTGCTACACACACTTGTGTTCTACTCTACCTGTACAGTTGAGGACTTCGCTGAGAAAGAGAAAATGAGATTCAGAGATTTAAATCACAAAGAATTTGACAAAGTACGGTATTGGAGCTCTTAAAAGAATTTTAAAGAATTGCTTGCTGCTGTCATAATGGTCCACCGTCCAATGGGACCCCAGGTCCACCATGCGTTTGTCATGATGTCACTTTTTGTACTATTTCCAATTCTACTCACTGTAAGTATTGCTAGGGGATGATTTGAGTGAGAGGGTGAGTGTGCGCTTTAAAGGTTGTATCAGCGATTTCAGGCCCAAAAAGTCCCAAACATACATTATCACATTCATCTAATCTTTCCTAACAATCAGCTAGCTGTCAAAAGCAGGCCGTCAAAAAAACGCGTCTCTGAAGGCAGCCTAGGCTCCGAGATCTGTCCACAAAAACAATTGCTACCATCAAGGGTTGGCAACCCACTCAAAGGCAAAATAAAGTGTTTCAACCACGAGATGTGCGTTTAGGAGAGTTTTAATTGCACGGGAGGGAGTAGCAAGCTAGCGCTCTGTTTTGTTTGAACATCCACAGAAGTGACGTATCCCCGCTATCGCTGATACAACCTTTAATGCACCATCTCCATGATTAACCGTCTTTACATTATCCAACAAGCGACTGCAAGCAGGACTGTTTGATTTGTGATATTTCGATATAGTCGTTCAGATATAGTCGTTCAGAGTGTGACTGCTACACACACTTGTGTTCTACTCTACCTGTACAGTTGAGGACTTCGCTGAGAAAGAGAAAATGAGATTCAGAGATTTAAATCACAAAGGAATTTGACAAAAGTACGGATTGAGCTCTTAAAGAATTTTAAAAAGAATTGCTTGCTGCTGTCATAATGGTCCACGCGTCCAATGGGACCCAGGTCCACCATCGTTTGTCATGATGTCACTTTTATTACTATTTCCAATTCTACTCCCACTGTAAGTATTGCTAGGGATGATTTGGGTGAGGGGGTGGTGTGCGCTTTCCGGGGTTTATCAAGCGATTTCAGGCCCAAAAGAGTCCCAAACATACATTATCCATTCATCTAATCTTCCTAACAATCAGCTAGCTGTAAAAAGCAGGCCGTCAAAAAGCGTCTCTCTCTGAAGGCAGCCTGAGCTCCGAGATCTGTCCACAAAACAATTGCTGCCATCGGGGGTTGGCGAAAACCACTCAAAGGCAAAATAAAAGTGTTTAACCACAGGATGTCGTTTGGGAGAGTTTTAATTACGGGAGGGGTAGCAAGCTAGCGCTCTGTTTTTGTTTGAACATCCACAGAGTGGCCGATATCCAGCTATAAGCTGATACAACCTTTAATGCACCATCTCCATGATTAACCGTCTTTACATTTTGTATCAAACAAACTGCAAACGGGACTGTTTGATTTGTGATATTTCGATATAGTCGTTCAGATATAATTCGTTCAGAGTGTGACTGCTACGCTTGTGTTCTCTCTACCCTGTACAGTTGAGGACTTAAGCTGAGAAAGAAAATGAGATTCAAGAGATTTAAAATCACAAGAATTTGACAAAGTGCAGGTTGGGCTCTTAAAGATTTAAAAAGGTCTTTGCTGTATGCCCCGACATCGGTCCAGATCTTGGAGCATTCTGGCCCTGCAGATCCTGCCTGATGTTAGCCTAGCGCCTGCACAGATCCTGCCTGATGTTAGCCTAGCGCCTGATGTTAGCCTAGTGCCTGCACAGATAGACAGCGACTGCACTGGTGGCGGTGGGGAGGAAGGAGGGGACATCGCCATGACAGCACCTAAAGCAGCAAAGCAGGTATGTTAGGCAAGATATTATAAAGACCGGTGGGGACTGGTGATTGGTCAGAACTCAGAGCTAATGGTAATAAATGAACGATTGACGTAGCATTAGAGTCTTCTTGGTAGAACTTTTGCTAAAGCTTCCATTTCTATATTCTTTAGTCTACTTGCACGTGTGTGTGTGTGAGAGATTGCATATAGTCTCTCTATGAAGTAGTATAGAGTATGAATGAGTATAATGTCACATGGAACACACTGTGCGTGTGTGTGTGTGTGTCCTGGAGATCTTAAACTGTACAGGCTGCTCTCAGGGGTATGCATGACTTGTCACCTCGTCCCTAATAATTTTCCGGAATTCAAGAGACAAACGAAAAATACCACCTGTCATTGTCACCGCGTCTCCATTACCGTGTGTCACACACACACACACACACACACACACACACACACACAAACATACACACACTGCACATCTGTAGTACAAATCAGTGCGGAGGATCTACGAGGTAATTGTAGCCTTTGGGAGCTGCTGAGTAACTTCTTAAAGTTCTGCTAGGACACATGAGTTAGTCAGGGGGAAGTGAACATGACCTGCTTTTGGAGCTGAGCTGAGCCTTCGCAAGACACCCTGCACACATACAGTACAGGAGCGTTCGCAAGACACCCTGCACACGTACAGTACAATCTCCAACTGGACAGCGTTCGCTAGACACCCTGCACACATACAGCACAATCTCCAACTGGACACGAGAGCAGAGGACACAAGTGTTTACTACTAAAGCCACCGTCAAATGTGTGAAGAGAGAGAGAGAGAGAGAGAGAAAGAGAAAGACGTTATCATTGATCCTGAGGGAAATTCTTTCTTTGAATTCTACCCATGCATGGTAACAAACACAGCACAGAGTGAAAACACAATCAGTAGTCACACACCCGGAACACACACACACACACACACACACACACAGAACACACACACTGCTGTGACATCAGGGGAGCAGTTGGCCGTTAGGTGTCTTGCTCAGGGGCACTTCAGCCGTGGTTGTGGACATGGGAATGCTATGCTCGACTTCTCCCCCAGCACACACACATACACACACACACACACACACACACACACACACACACACACACACACACGTACATACACACACACACACACACACACACACACACTCACACACGTTCATACACACACACACACACACACACACGTACACACACACACACACACACAGCCTGCCTGCGCCGCACCTGCATGCGCGCACACACACACACACACACACACATACGCACACCGCGCGGGCACACACACACACACACACACACACACAATGCTCGACCACTCCCCCAGCCACATTTCTCCTACCAGTAAGGGACCCAAGCGCTCACAAGTCTGACTCCCTAACCAGTAGACCACAGCTGCCCAGTGCACAGACACTTCACTTGACTTCATAAGTCCTGCTCATCTGCTCTTTGATAATATGCTTCCTTCCCTTTTCCTTCAAGAAAGAGTAAACTCATACACTCCACTTCACACACACACACACACACACACACACACACACACACACACACAGCTGTGTTTCAATGCTGCAAAGCTGCAGAGACAAATGTCACAAAAAGTTTAAAACACATCACAGATACAGAATTCAGTATTCCCCTGCCCTGCCCTGCCCCTGCCCCTGCCCTGCCCCTGCCTCTGCTCCTGCCTCTGCTCCTGCCCCTGCCCTGCTCCTGCCTCTGCTCCTGCCTCTGCTCCTGCTCCTGCCCCTGCCTCTGCTCCTGCCTCTGCTCCTGCCCCTGCCCTGCCCTGCTCCTGCCCCTGCTCCTGCCTCTGCCCCTGCTCCTGCTCCTGCTCCTGCCTCTGCTCCTGCTCCTGCCCCTGCTCCTGCCTCTGCTCCTGCCCCTGCTCCTGCCTCTGCTCCTGCCTCTGCTCCGTCCCGTCTCCTTTTGGACTGTCTGACTCCCTCTGAGCACTATGCACTTTACTAATGCACCTCAACAATATACTATATATGATCATACTGAATTCTATCTTTCCCAATATGGACTATGGACTGTCTGATTCCTTAGAACTCTATGCACTTTATGTATTTGCTAATGCACTTTAATAATGGACTAACATGATCATACTGCATTCTGTGTTGTATGTCTTTTTAAGCACTGTTATAAGTAAAGCACTTTTTAATGATTTCAC
>NC_063189.1:4220484-4235484 GCF_017589495.1 Alosa alosa
AGTGTGAGGCTTACACACCTCACACATGCATGCACAAACACACATACACACAAACCTCTTACAAACCTCTTCCACACACACCACACACCCCCACACTCTCGCCTGCCCACTCTGCCCCTCAAAGCATCCACATAAGCAGTTCACACCTTGGATCAAGTGATGAACAGAGAACAAGTGACAAAAAAAAAGCCTTTGTCCATCTTTTCATTCCTTCCTTCTCTCTCTCCCCTCTCACAATCTCTTTCTCTCTCTCTTCCTCTCTCTCTCTCTCTTTCTCTTTCTCTCTCTCTCTCTCTCCCTTTCTCTCTCTCTCTCTCTCTTCCCTTATTTCTGTACTGGTTTGGGTGATTGGTAGCACAGTGGCTAAGGGCTGGCCTAGCATGCAGTAGCCTGAAAATATAATATATATATTTATAAGTGCCTTGCTCAAGAGCACAACGGTGGAAGCCAGGAATTGAACCTACAGCTTTTCAGGCTATTGCATGCCCTTAATATAATTGACATGTGTAAGTCACTACTGCATGCCTTGTAATGTAATGGACAAGGGTAAGTCACTACTGCATGCCTTGTAATGTAATGGACAAGGGTAAGTCACTACTGCATGCCTTGTAATATAATGGACAAGGGTAAGTCACTACTGCATGCCTTGTAATGTAATGGACAAGGGTAAGTCACTACTGCATGCCTTGTAATGTAATGGACAAGGGTAAGTCACTACTGCATGCCTTGTAATGTAATGGACAAGGGTAAGTCACTACTGCATGCCTTGTAATGTAATGTGTGTGTGTTGGCTGACAGCCAGACATAATTTCACTGCATTTCTTACTTCCAGTAACTATATGCATGTGACAATAAACTTCCTTGTATCCTTGTATCCTTGTAATGGACAAGGGTAAGTCACTACTGCATGCCTTGTAATGTAATGGACATGAGTAAGTCACTTTGGATAAAAGAATCTGCTAAATGAATAAATGTAAATGAATGTTGTCATCCATATTTAGCCCTTGTGTATGTGTCTATCTCTCAATCAGTCACTGCCCTTTAGAACACCTCCAGAACACACACACCTTACTTCACTGCCCTCTAGAACACCTATAGAACACACACACCTGACTTCACTGCCCTCTAGAACACCTATAGAACACACACACACCTTACTTCACTGCCCTCTAGAACACCTCCAGAACACACACACACCTGACTTCACTGCCCTCTAGAACACCTATAGAACACACACACCTTACTTCACTGCCCTCTAGAACACCTCCAGAACACACACACCTGACTTCACTGCCCTCTAGAACACCTATAGAACACACACACACCTTACTTCACTGCCCTCTAGAACACCTCCAGAACACACACACCTGACTTCACTGCCCTCTAGAACACCTCCAGAACACACACACCTGACTTCTCCAAACTGCACTCAGTTATTGCGTTTTCCTTCCCGCTGTAGGATTATACGTGGAAGCCGAGTCATCCATGCAGACATGCTGAGCGAGTTTCTATCAGTTGGCCTTTGTGCTTGAGTTAGCACTAACAGATTTGTGGGCTTTGGCTGAGTGCGATAGGTGGGTGTGTGACAGAATGTCTCATTTTGTCATCTAGTCTGCTTTGTGCTGTCAGTGTGTGCTTTAGTTTGCCCTGCAGGTTTCGTGTGTGTGTGTGTGTGTGTGTGTGTGTGCAGTGTGTTTATTGTGTAGGAATGTTCGTGTGTTTAAGTATACATTGTTTGAAACCCCAGGGGACATGGCACTTCTAACACTTGAGGGTGCGTGCAGTGGCATTCGCCCACACACACACCCACACACACACAAACACACACACACTAGACATATATACACACTCAGAGGTGCCCACACAAACACACACACACTTTTACATAGAACACACAAACACACAATGTTTTATGTACAGTGCATATATAGTGAGACTCACAGGGAACACAAACAAAAAGATTTGAGGTCATCATATGACATTTTATAAGGAAAGGCCACCACCCTCTAATGGTTGCACAGCCATCATATAGCAACTCTTTCCACCGTGAGGTATTGCTTCTGAGTCGACCAAACTTTTTGATTCCACTACTCTTGATACACTTACCAATACCTGATTACCGATATCAATACCAATACCTGATTACCGATATCAATACCAACACCTGATTACCGATATCAATACCAACACCTGATTACCGATATCAATACCAACACCTGATTACCTGATTACCGATATCAATTTTATGGGAAAATAAGTCCCTTCAGGGGTGTAAACAAGATTTGCCCTGTTTGCCCTGTCGGGACTTATTTTCCCTATAATGACCGGCGTTCTATACATTATCCCTTACATAATGTGCATATATGTATAAACTATGTATAGTGTGCATATGTGTATAATCTATGTATAGTGTGCATATGTGTATAAACTATGTATAATGTGTACTTCATATGTGTATAAACTATGTATAATGTGTACTTTATATGTGTATAAACTACGTATAATGTGTACTTCATATGTGTATAAACTATGTATAATGTGCATATGTGTATAAACTATGTATAATGTGTACTTTATATGTGTATAAACTTCATGTATAATGTGAGCATACATGTACCCTATAAACCATATATAATGTGTATGTATATATGTATAAACAATGTTTGATTCAAGTTCAGAGTGTGGTTTAACCATTTGTTTCTCAGCAAAGCCACCACCTAAACGGTAAAAAGTATAAAGTAAAAGTATAAAGAGACATCGCGGGAGTGTATTTTTCGCTTTTGGCAAGTAGTCAGATAATTGATGGATAGCGCCCGGTCATTATGGGAAAATAAGTCCCTTCAGGGTTTTAAACAAGATTTGCCCTGTTTGCCCTGTCGGACTTATTTTCCCCCATAATGACTTGGCCTCTATACATTATCCCTTACATATTGCATATATGTATAAACTATGTATAGTGTGCATATGTGTATAATCTATGTATAGTGTGCATGTGTATAAACTATGTATAATGTGTACTTCATATGTGTATAAACTATGTATAATGTGTACTTTATATGTGTATAAACTACGTATAATGTGTACTTCATATGTGTATAAACTATGTATAATGTGCATATGTGTATAAACTATGTATAATGTGTACTTTATATGTGTATAAACTACGTATAATGTGTACTTCATATGTGTATAAACTATGTATAGTGTGCATATGTGTATAAACTATGTTTAATGTGTACTTCATGTGTATAAACTATGTATACTGTATATGTGTATAATCTATGTATACAGTAGTGTGCATATGTGTATAAACTATGTATAATGTGTACTTCATATGTGCATAAACTATGTATAATGTGCATATGTGTATAAACTATTTATAGTGTGCATGCACTTATTAACTATACTGTGGATAACATGCACACCTTTGCACAGCTGATGAAATCTTCCTCTCATATGACTGCCAATCATTTAGTAATCTGCCCTCGGCCGTGGTGGGAGGGACGGTAGTTGGAATAAGAGCCTCTTGGCAGTAAGCGCTCTCTCCTTTCCCTCCAGACTCACATACACGTGTTTCTTCTAAATCATTTGCATAAGTCCGGAGCCGGAGGATGGGCTTTCTTCTACAGGCCCCTAGATACCCACCTGCCCCTCCTACCTGCCCCTCCCATAACTGTGGTTGACTGGCGACAGATGAATGAATAGGGCTCGGCTGGAGCTCCTCTCATTCACACACAAACACACACACACACACACACACACACACACACACACACACAGACAGACAGAGCTGCTGGGCTCAGGGCCAGAACGCATCCAGTCAGAACAGAGCCAGATCAGAACTATAACAGAGCCAGATCGATCACGGCCAGGTCAGGGCCAATTTTGGGCCAGATTCACACTTGAGTCTGTGGACAGCTTCATGTGTGGCTCAGGCTGTGTTGGTCTGTAAGCATGTATAGTAGGCTAAGTGCCTAATGACAGCAGCCCCTCCAGTGCAACTCCTCTAACCCTCTCTGGCACAAGTGTCCAGTGACCGCATCACACAGGACTCTAAGGAGAATCAGCTCTCTGAAGCACCTTAAGTTTTTAACTTAAATTTTTTCCCTCCGCTCTAAGATCTTTGGCTGTAACTAGCTGGCTAGAAGGTGATGCCGTTAATTAACAACCCACCGAACACAGTAAATCTGAATGATCTTATCATTCATCTTACCTTAATAACATTCGCTGAAATGATCCTGGTAGCAAGTAAAACATGTTATAGACATGAACTGAGCAACAGCCTTTTTTTTGTTAACGTTTTGCCTAGCAAACCGCTCATGGTAGGCTAACAAGACATCCACAAGAATTCTGTTAACATTAGCCTACCACTAACGTTATGTAAACCACACAATAACAATACGGCCTATTTGACAGAGTAAGCATATTATTAGCGATTTATGATCATATGATAATTTTTCGTTTTTTGTGAGAAAAACAAATTCCATTCTGAGGAAATTCCATTATAAAAAGGGTAAAAAATAGAAACAAGATTTTTGATCATTATTGGTTCTTATTTCTTAGAACAGGTGAAAGTGCTTGAAATGTAACAATTTTGTAACTTTGTGTGGGAATAGCAGGTGCAGAAAGACAACATTCCCACACACACACATAACACACACACACACACACATAACACACACACACACAGAGACGCACACACAGCAGGCCCAGTTACGAGGAGGACACAGTTAAGGTACATAGCACCTGCAATTATTACACTCAGGCCCAGTACAAACGCCTCATGTGTAATAATTATGTGTGGGGGAGCGGACCGTGCCCAGTCATTGAAAATATATATATTTTAATGTTTTTCACAGAAAACGACCCAAGGCCAATGAGTTTGAGTTAGAAGAAATAGTAAATAGCATAATCTTTCTTTTAGCAAATATAGAAAATGGGCCCCACAGACCTGAACACCTTACAAGGGTTAAAAATATGGTTACGGTAGAGAGTCCCTTAGTCTTAGGCTGCTAAGGTCTTTTGTGCAACAGTTTAGGGAATTTCTTACAAGATAAGGAAAAAAACTTAAATGCTTTAGGGACAATTTCAAGGAAACCTTAAGTGGCCCTTAAATCAGGTTTTATGGGAAAATCTTTACTAAAACATAAGGTGCTTCCTGCAACTGGGCCCTGGTCTTTGCATGGCATAACATTTCCTTTATTTGATTCTGTCCCAATTGTGTAAAGATGTGACAGTTTGAAAATGGAGACAATATCAAAGAGTGTCAAAGCAGATAGTTGTTTTGTTTGTAAAAATAGTTAAAACATCTATATAATAAGATATAGCTTGCATAAAAATGTGCATATTTTGCAAATATTTGATATCCTGAGAAACAGATTAGCTGTAATCTGGGAATAATTAAACACTTTTCTAGATTTCTTTTACTTACATACTTATAAGAAAAAAGGAAAACTGATACTTGCAGTAATATTAATTACTATATCTGAGTAGATTGTGTAAATTAAATTGGAAAACAAATCAACCCAAATCTAGGTTTGTTCACCTGAGAGCAGGTGAAACTTAGAGAATTAAGCAGAAGCATAGACTTCTAAAGAACACATGAGAGGTGTCCACTTTAGATACAAGGACCCCTCTCACCATTCCTTGAAGTGACCTCTCCAGCCAAATAAAAACATGAGATCATAGAGATGGCAGTCTACAGGTGAGGGTCTCTCTCTCTCTCTCTCTCTCTCTCTCTCTCTCTCTCACCCAAGCCCCCTATTGTACATGGGCATGGCTGGGACAGCAGTACTAAATGATACTGGATGCCATTAGCATGTTAAAGCTCCTGAGCTCTCTGGCTGGCCAGCAGTTTCTTCCCTCAGATGAGCTCCACTTCACGCCTCCGTGGGCCCCATCTCACCCTTTTATCTCATGTGCTAATTACACCATGAGCCCACAGCCCAGAACGGTCCTGCCAAACACCCCAACCCCCACCTCTCTCTCTCTCTCTCTCTCTCACACACACACACACACACACACACACACGTACACGCCCCCTTTCACACATAGCAGCAGGTAGAGAGTGAAGGGCGGAGTCTGGAATGCACCTGTCCTATCTGACACCTGTCTCAGGGTTTCTGGCCAATCAGGGGCTGGGCCTGCCGGCAGAGAGATAAATCTGCGTGGAGTAGCGGTGCCAAGATCAAACCTCCGCACTCCTCTGCCGTGGCGAGACCTTACCTGCATCACCTGAGCTCAGACTGACAGACACTCGCCAACACACACACACACACGGACACACTAACCAGAGGAAAACACTTCTGAAGGAATTTATACCTGACCTCGCCAGGAGGAGAAATGACTAAAGAAAATGAGTAAGTTTTCATTTGTTTATTGGTTTATTTACTTGTTTATTTGTCATATCAGTGCTGAATGAGCTCCTGTTTCTGTTGAATGAGCTCACTAGTGAGTGGCAGATGGTTGTAAGTCAGTGTTGCGGAGGAGAGAGCGTGGCTTTCTAAAGAGGCTTTTGTTGGCATGGTGTGGTGGGAACTGTCTTGAATCCCAGCATGTCTCATTGTGTTGCGGGTGGCTGAGTTTCGCTGCATTTGTGAGTCATCACTTGAGACGATGTGAACTGTAAAGCCCCCTCATCTCAACACGGCAGTCCAGCATTGTGCAACGGAACCCCCATCTAAAGGGATGTGTGGCTTGAGAAAACTGACACCTAGACACACACACACACACACACACACACACACAGACTCCAGGCAAAGGGGATGATGAGGTGAGGACTGAACACACACACTTGTCAGAGGGGAGTGATGATAATGTCCTAGGGGGCCTGCACGCACAAAGGGATCAGCGAAATGGGAATCTGGCGTAAACGTGTTCGAGACACAGGTCACTTACAGCGAGGGGCTTTCAATTACATAACACAGACACCTAATATGGCCCCTAATGGCCCCGCGTCATCTCGTAAACGCAGAAACACTTGTGAAATGAAAATGGCTCCAAGATAGGGAAGCTAGGTCATACAGGTGTTTCACTTTGTGCAGGATTGTCAAAATGTGTGTGTGAGTGTGTGTATGTCTGTGTGTGTGTGTGTGTGTGTGTGTGTGTGTGTGTGTGTTCTTCATAGTCATGCATTTGCTCAGGTGTTTTAAAATTCTTGGAGGCTTTTAATTTTTCCTTCTGCCTGCTCAGCACATTTTATGTGTGTGTGTGTGTGTGTGTGTGTGTGTGTGTGTGTGTGTGGTCCACTGTGAGAGTGTAAACACTGCTGTGCTTGCTCCGCGGACATTAGGCTAATTTAACACCACTGGTGTGGAAATGGCCAAACAGTTCCCACTTTCGCCAGTGCATTGTTGTGTGTGTGGGGAAAGCGATCCCCTCCAAATCCCCACTAGTGTTTGCCATATTTGGGGCCAACCTGAAACTCGGCACCCTTCTCATTCATAGCAGGGGGGTCCTGACTCTGCTTTCCCAAGGGCCGGGAGTTTCCTCCCCCACAAACACACACACACACAGCCTTTGCCCATAACTGATTTGTCGGGATTGTTTGTCGTTGTTTATTTATGCACAATTTGTAGCTCATATGGGTTGTAATGCTCAGGGGTTTTGGCCAGTTGGCTTCTGAAATCTGGATCATATCTCGCCCTGATTTGGCGAGAGAGCCAAAGCCTCTTGATGACCGCTGCTGCTGGGAAGCGAAGAGCGGCTTTCTCAACAGAAACTCCTCCAGGGCGAGAGACTGCTCTCCGCCTGACTTGGAATTGGGAAATAAGAACTCTCATGAAGCCTCAAGGCCTAAGTCCTACATCCTTCACTGACTCTAATGACAAATACTTTAAACCCCGAAGGCCTTACTGCAAAAAGAAAACAAATACATTTTAGTTGTTTAATTGAGTTCAATTGAGTTTATAATCCGATCCGTGTGTGTTGCTGGGTTGCATCATCTTTAACTGGTCTTGCTGGCTTAGTGATAATCTGTGCTGTGTGTGTGTGTGTGTGTGTTTCTGGTGCCCGCTGCTATAGGACTTTGATGTCCCATTAACCGTGTAATAATCAGTGTGTGTGTGTGTGTGTGTGTGTGTGTGTGTGTGTTTCTGGTGCCCGCTGCTATAGGACTTTGATGTCCCATTAACCGTGTAATAATCAGTGTGTGTGTGTGTGTGTTTCTGGTGCCCATTACTGTTGCACTCTGATGTCCCGTTAACCGTGTAATAATCAGTGTGTGTGTGTGTGTTTCTGGTGCCCGTCGCTATAGGACTTTGATGGTACTGCAGAACGAGAGCTTCAACTACTCCCGCTACACAGACAGCTACCTGATGGACTCGTGGGGCTACGCCGACGCAGACCTGACCAAGACCAAAGAGGACCTGACGGCCTTCTCCTTCCTCTACGAGCAGTGCAAGGTGAGCAGTCGCGGCCCATGCAGCGGGGCCCTTAGCTAGTGTCTGTCTTGCTCTCCAGGTGAGAGAGAGAGGCCCTTAGCTAGTGTCTGTCTTGCTCTCCAGGTGAGAGCGGGGCCCTTAGCTAGTGTCTGTCTTGCTCTCCAGGTGAGAGCAGGGCCCTTAGCTAGTGTCTGTCTTGCTCTCCAGGTGAGAGAGAGAGGCACAGTGTTGCGCATGCTGCTGTGGGATTGTAATATGCCCCGGCATGTTTTATTGTGCAACCTCCAGTTTGCAACAGTTTCGATGTAACAGGGGGGTCCTTGTTTTGTTATTCCTTTTCTCTGGATAATTAATCAGTGTTAATGTTGTTTTTAAGTTCAATCAATGTTGTTCTTAACGTGTATTTTGTTCTGCATTTTTCCCAGCCTCCCAAGGAGCAGAGACTGACTGCATGCAGCAGAGGCAGCAGTTTCTACAAGCCAGAGAGGTATGGGCCCCTTCAGATCAGCTTTTGCATGTGTGTGTGTGTGTGTGTGTGTGTGTGTGTGTGTGTGTGTGTGTGTGTGTGTGTGTGTGTGTGTATGGGCCCCTTCAGATCAGCTTTTGCATGTGTGTGTGTGTGTGTGTGTGTGTGTGTATGGGCCCCTTCAGATCAGCTTTTGCATTTGTGTGGAAATCACACGCATCACAGGAGAGAAACCGAAAATACTACTAGTGACATGCTACTGTGGAGATGGTAGAACAAGACAGCCTGAGTGTGTGTGTGTGTGTGTGTGTGTGTGTGTGTGTGTGTGTGCATGTAAAGGAAACCCTCTGATTTCCATCAGCAAACTTTAGCGCAGGTCTGAGTCAGCTGTGCCAGCAGAGCAGGGAGGAGTCAGGGAGGGGCGGAGTAACAGGAGCCTTTTGTTAGGTGTGAAAAATGGACATCAGGCGGCCACAGCCCAGAGAGAAACTCAAATACGAGTGCGGGGGTCAGGATTAGGAGGCAAACAGCATCCACCCAGAAGAGCAGAGGGGTCACTTTCTACGCTGAGATTTGGGCTTTGCCTTTTATTGACTACCGTATTGCCTCCCTTATTTACACTGACACTTGGACAGGCTTTTCTTGTTGGCGTACAGTCAATGTTTGAGCACTGAGGTTGAGTTGAGACACTGTGTGTGTGTGTGTGTGTGTGTGTGTGTGTGTGTGTGTGCTCAGTGGATGGCCAAGGATTAGTCCTTTAGCTGTGGTGGGGAAAGGTGTGGCGGTGTGTTTTAACATTGCCAATGTGTGTGTGTGTTGTGTGTGTGTGTGTGTGTGTGTGTGTGTGTGTGTGTTTCAGGACCGTTGGTGCCTCCTCCCCTGAGCTCATCTCTCTAGAGAGTCCGGCCCAGATCATGAAGCTGCTGACCCACAACATTTCCGCCACCCAACCACAGGAAGTGCTGGACAGGAAGCTGTCCCCGCTGTGCCCCCCCAAGCAGACCTCCCCCGTCCCTCAGACCTATGTCCAGCCCACCGTCGCCGAGAGTTACGACAAGCAGGTCATCAACACCATCTTCGACAGCCTGCTGCAAGGGACATACCAAGAGGGCCCCACGGAAGCAGTGAGTAAACAACACAGTAAACAACACAGTAAACAATGACATAACAACACAACAACAGAACAACATAACAACACAACAACATGCTCCTAGTGAAACACAAGGGAAAAGTGCAACATAGCCTGCTCCTAGTGAGTCCCTGTTTGCTGTCGCTGTTCCATCTGAAGTCCTTGTTTTAAAATGCCTCCTTCTGTGTTGCGTCCCAAACAGACGGCGTCCTACAGCGATCCCTTTGTGGGCCAGACCAGCCCTGGCTACTCTGAGTCCTACACCAACTCACCTCCAGAGAGATTCAGGTAACAGCTGCTCTAAACCACCCACCTTCAGCCCTAAACTCTCCCCTCCTGACTTAAACCCATGACTAATACTGCCAATCAAACAGTCCAGCTACTCTATCCGTAACTCAAGTGTCTTCTTGACCGTAGGAAAGATTTCCAGTTCGTCCTCGGGGCACCTCAGGCCTCGCAGCACAAGACTTCGGAGATGCCCATGGTGTACCTGAACAAGGGCCAGTTCTACCCCATCACCCTGATGGGAGTGGACAGCAGCGCTGGGCAGCCCATGGGCAGAGTCAAGGTGAGCAGGACCCTCTGAGTTCATATGCTGTTATATTCTGGCCTCTTGTCTGGTTGTGTCAGCGCAGTATAATGGATGACGGGTAGCAGAAATGAATACGCACGCTCAATGGTCAAAGTGGCGAAGTTGTAGCCATGATGTGGAGCAAAACGAAGTAGATGAATTGATATGCAACTGAAGTGCACATACAGTAAACAAATATGGAACTACTTCACACTTCAGCAAAATTCAACAGAATGTTTCACAATAGGAGAAGCAACCAACCTGCGGTGTAAGGCAGCAGTAATGGATAGAGGATCCAGGGGTAGGTGTGTGTGTGTGTGAGGGGGGGGGGGGCATGCTCAGGTGGGTCGGGGCCATACCCGTGCCGGGAGTGACATGCGCACACTGCCACCTGGGCTGGCTTCCAGGCCTGTGCGTGCCAAGCTGCATCCCCAACACGCAGCACACCTGAGCCAGGGCAGGACTAAGGACAGGCGAGAAAGGATGGGCACAGGTGTGGCACCCAGAACTACACCAGCTGAGCAGGGACAGAGAGAGAGAATGAGAGAGAGGGAGAGAGAGAAAGAGAGAATGACAAGAGAGGGAGAGAGAGAAAGAGAGAATGAGAGTGAGGGGGAGAGAGAGAGAGAGAGAGAGAGGGAGAGAGAGAGGGAGAGAGAGAAAGAGAGAGTGAGAGTAAGCACGCTGAAGCCGTCCCTGATAGTTGCTGACAGGGCTGACAGAGAAGGGAATTAGTGGTAGAATACAACACTGACAGGTGAATAGGAAAGGCCAAACTCAGACACCAAAAAGCACACAAACACAAGCTGACCTTTACTCAACAATCCACTGCCTCCCACTCCCTCTCTCCCTCCCTCCCTCTCCATCTCTCCCTCCCTCCCTCCCTCCCACTCCCTCTCTCCCTCCCTCCCTCTCCATCTCTCTATTCAGACGGTCATCATGGCAGTGTTCGAGAACGACAAGAGCCCAGAGGTGCAGCTGAAGTGCTGGAATCACTGGCACGCCAGGCAGCCGACGGTTAAGCAGAGGGTCATTGATATTGGTATGTGCATTACAAAATCACACACATACTGTACACACACACTCACACACAAACATCTGCTCAAGCATACGCAGTTATGTTACAGTTATGTTAGAGTTCAAAGGAATTTGACTCCACCTTTCAAAATTCCACCTTTCAAAAGTTTTTTTGCCTTAGTGGAAAATGTATTTAAAACGTACTCATTTATTTTCTAGGATGCCGGGAAGGATGTTAAGAGATTTTCCATTTGGTCTGCTTCTTTTCTGTTAGTTGAATATGAGAATGACTTTTTTACTCTCTGTTGTGCGGCAGCTGACTACAAAGAAACTCTCAGTGGCATCAGCGATGTGGAGGAAGTGGCGTTCAACGCTCTGTCTTTCGTCTGGAACACTAACGAGGAGGCCAAGGTAGGATCACACACACGCACACATGCACACACACACACACACACACACACTCACACACACACACACCAACACACACACACACACACACACACATACGAGCAAGCCCATGGACACACACACACACACACATTTATACAATTGCTTCCCTGACAGATTCACCTGTTAGCATAGTGGGGTGCTAAAGTGAGTGTGTGTGTGTGTGTGTGTATCTGCTGGCAGTCAAAGGAATCTGAGGCATGTCTCAGGCTTCAGGCACCTGTCAGCACTATCATCAAGACAGAGAATATATGGGCAGAGAAAGAGCTGGGAGGATAGAAAGAGAGAGAAAGAGAGAGAGAGAAAGAGAGAGAGAGAGAGCGGCAGGTCTGCTGTGTCCTGTGTGTGTATGGGGTTGGACAGCGCAACTGAGAACAGGTGGAGAGAATAAAAGAGAAGAGAAGAGAAGAGAGGAGAAGAGAGATGAGGAGATCGCTTAGCTCCTCTAAACTGCCTGTTTGTTTAACTGACATTCAGTGGTTAGGTTGAGATAACCGTCCCTTTCTCATGAGGTCCTGACCCCTAAATATGTCTGACGAGGAGAGGATGACTGATTGGGGTTAAGAGATCCCAGCTGGCCAAAGGCCCATTTTGAGTGTTTATATGGCGTTCATTTGTCAAACGGGACTATGCGAAAAGTCAACAACATCTCTTTAGTTTATTTTTCTTTGCTCAATCATAATTCTGAAAATATTTTGGGCTTATCTTGTCAGCACTGTGAAGTTAAACAAACACCATCTTGGAGTCCTCGCCTGGCCACTTTTGTTTAATTGTTTTGATTTGTTTTGTTTAGTTTTACTTTTCTTTCCTGGTGGCATCTGGCATGTATCTGCCTGCGTTTGATATTTGTGGACACACCCCCATCTTTCAACAATATTATCAGACGTCATTAGCGATTCAGTAGGCACTGACCCACCCAGACAGGACACATTCACACCTGTCACGCCACCCGTCTCTGTTTGCCAGTTTATGGCATGATTATGAAGAATTAGCCATAATGTCGTCAATGCTAACAGATCCATAATAGCCATAATGTCATCAATGCTAACAGCTCCACTGGCCTCTCTGCAGGTGTTCATCGGGATCAACTCGCTGAGTACGGACTTCTCCGCTCAGAAGGGCGTGAAGGGCTTGCCACTCAACCTCCAGATTGACACCTATGACATCAGCACCGGCACCAACACACTCATCCACCGCGCCGCCTGCCAGATCAAAATCTTCTGCGATAAGGTGAGCAAAAATGTGAAAGAAGGACCACTGAAAAAACACGCAGTGGAAGAAAGAAAATAGCTGTGCTGTTTTTATGTCAGACATCTTTCCTATACACCTTCCACTCAGAACTTAAGACTCCCTGGAACAGTAATAGAGAGGCCAGTCAGCCTTTTATTTTTGACCTGTTCTTTGATCTATCCTTTGCCACATCCCTGAGTGACTACAGGTAGATGAATGCATTTCCTGTGTGATGCACACAGTTGTTGTAGTCTGTGTGTGTGTGTGTGTGTGTGTGTGTGTGAGAGTGTAAGTGCACCTACCCAAACTCAGACAGACCACTGATCCTATTGTCTAGCCCCATCTGATAAGCAGAGTCAGGCCCCTATGGTTCTATGTCCCTATCTTATCCTGTTGTCTTCAGTTGTCTTCTCCAGGGCTGGGGTGGCCTCTCCCTCTTTCTCTCTCTCTCTCTCTCTCTCTGGGCTATTAGCTGTTATAGCTGACATAGTCATTGGAGAATGCAGTGCAGAGCTTTACATGACACACACACACCAAACTGGTTTCTCGACAGGTGAACTGAGTGCACTGCGTGCCACGCTTGAAAAAACACCTTTAGGTTGGGACGGGAGTGTGTGTGTACGTGTGTGTGCATAGGTGGCAAATTAGTGGTTTGGCTGCTACATGAAGTGTCTCCTTCAGATCTAGCGATTAAGCTGCTGACTTTTTTTTTCTCTCCTGCGCAATCTGATTTGGGTGTTGAATGTTTTAAGACAAATACCTTTCAAACAATGCGTTAATCTTTTGTTTGTTTGTTTGTTGTTTGTTTGTTGTTGTTTTTCCCTGCGGTAAAGGGAGCGGAGAGGAAGATGCGAGATGAGGAGAGGAAGAGGAGCAAGAGAAGGCTGAAGAATGACTCCAGCAACGGTAAGATCTCCCACAATGCCACATACCTTCTCAAACCATCCCCTAAATGTACAGTCCTGAATTTCCCCTTGGGGATCAATAAAGTATCTATCTATCTATCTATCTAAATAGCCTCCCCTTGTTGTTAACCAGAGTAGGCCTAAATGCTCCAAGCCTTAGCTGAAGGTAGATTCCAATCTCATCGTATATCCACCTCTGTTCTCCATTCAGGCCTCATTACCATATTAACACTGACAACTCAGTCAAACCAGATGGGGTCTTTGAGCAGGGCATGAGTAGAGTAGTATTTGTTAGCCAGGAGTCAGTGCTAATCACGTTAGCAAAGCTGAGATGTTTATGTTGAAGGCTAGGCTAGGCCTGGTTGGCATAACACGTTTATTTGCAGTCCCAGCTCATCCTCAGTGTTTTCTCTGGTGTCTCAGAGTTCTTATATCTTAATCATTTCTCAATTCTCTCATAATTCCTCTGAAGTAAACAACGACTTCTATCACACACTTCTATCTGCTTCCCTGATATTTTAGCCTTCTAGTGAAGCACTTCCTGGTGCCTCAGTATTAGTGTGTTTCACATGTGATTTCGGCTTCTCTCCTCTGCTGGTTCTGGTATTTCAGTGTTTGTTTATGAAAAGCAAGACTTCTTTCATATGACAGTCGAGGTGCAGGCCTATTCTGTTCTGTTCCTGGTATGTCAGTGCTTTGCGTAGGCCTACAAGTACGTGTGTCTAATTCCTCATGTCGCTCTCTCCTCCGTTAGCCAAACAGGGCCATGTGAGCAGCTCCGTCGGAGCAGACAGCACCTGCCTCATGCCGCTGGACGATCATGTGACCCAGCCCGTGCTCTTCATCCCAGAGGT
>NC_063189.1:4237984-4240484 GCF_017589495.1 Alosa alosa
CTCTTGTGTCTAAAGTTCATCCTGTCTTTATCTCTGTTCTCAGATTTCAGAAAAGTATGGTGTGCAAGAGGACACCATTGGGAAAATCTTCAAGAAATGCAAAAGAGGGTGAGTAGCATTTCCTTTAACGCATCTCTATCTCTGGGGTTCTAAAGAAAAGGTTCTATATCCATCAGGTTCTACTAGGATAGAACATTAAGAACACTCTGAACTTTAGTTCCAGAGAAAGAGAAAGGTGTTCTAATCTGTCTCTTATAGAGAACATGTTCTTGGCACTGGAAGAATACACCTGACTTCGTTACTCTAAATGTGGTGTCTGAGAAGTCAGCTCAAGAAAAGCGGTTGGACCGGATGGGTAGCTAGCTATAACCTTTGGAATGTCATAATTGCAGTTCCTCCTAAAGAGAAAGACGAGTTAGATTGAAGACAAGAGGCAATGGAAACACTGTTTGAGTCACCATATTGTTTTAGCTACTCCTCCTGAGCTGGTGGTGGTGTGAGGGCAGGTGGAGAGGAACCCTTGTGGCATATTTACTAATGCCAAAGAGATGAGAGATCTGCATCTCCTAGACACGGACGTGTCGCTCCAGACTTTAATATCTGGTGGTGCAAGTTTAGATGATTGATGATACCGGTGCAAATCTTGGCTGCTGTTGCGCGGCCCAAACCGAAGCGATGCTCAGATAGTGTGGGGGCGCTCGAGCAGGAGACACAAGACGCAGCGGAGCCTAAATGGTCAACAGCTCCACTCAGTCACGGAAAAAAGCGCACGTCCTCGTTGCGCCTCACCTTTGGCTTGGAAACAAGGCCTCTGAACTGCGTAGAGCACCGCCCTTGTCACGATGAGTGAGTTTTTCTCAATGTGCCTAGAGGTCTAGAGCTCCTAGACAAACCCTGGTGAGGGGTGGATACGGACAGGACAGGTTCGGTGGCATTTCTGTCTCTCCCACAACCCCCCGGGGCACGCAGAGCTGGGAGCAGCGCCAAAGGAACATTGCACGATGAGAATAATATTTCTGACCTGATTTGTGCATGATTGACTAGATATAATCTAGAACTATCGTGAGTTCTTTATGGATTGTTTCAAATAGTAGAGGTTCTACACAGAGTCGGGTAGAAGGAGAGTAGACCAGAAGACAGTTGGGACTGTCGCGGTCAGGATATCGTTGACAGATCTTCACCAGGCTTAGTCCCGTTGAGGAGCAGACTTAGTAGACTTGGTGAATCTGGTGATCTGTATGGCTTTTACGCTTAGGAAGGGTGGCCTGTTCTTGCTGTAGTGAGAGTGTGTGCATGTGTGTGTGTGTGTGTGTGTGTGTGTGTGGAGAGAGTCGAGGCAGGATTCCTCCCTCTCAGTTAGCTGCAGCGGGAGAGGTAAATAGATGACATTCACTGCAGAATGACAAATGAATCTCCTCCATCCCTTGAGTATGAATCAGGAGGTTTAGCTTTGTTTGCCTTGTGCATCATACCTCATCACGGGCACTGAGGAGCTCTGTCAGGCCCCCTCTGAGCTGAGCACAGCTAGAGTCTGCTCCTTGAGTGACCAGAGAAGCATAATGAGCCCAGTGACATGAAAGTGCCTCCTGAGATCCTTCTGGAGAGCTCTTTATCTGTGAGATTTACCAACATGCTCTGAGACTCTGTTTCATGACCCTAATGTGTTGTCTCTGAGACTCTGTTTCATGACCCTAATATGTTGTCTCTCTCACGTTCTTTTCATCTGTGTAGAATCTTTGTCAACATGGACGACAACATCATCGAACACTACAGCAACCACTCGGCTTTCCTGATCAACATCTCCGAGGTCATGATGGGTCACTTCCACATCACCCTCACCGAGCTCTAGAAGGTCCGCGCCGCTGCTGGAAGCTTGCGATGCGCATTTCGCTCGCTCTCTCTCTCTCTCCAGCTGTTCTGCCAGCCATCGCAGGAGACTTGAAGCACTGCCACCACACTGAGAGACTCTTGGGTAGAAACGCGTCTCCATGGAAACAAGAGAAGCAGGAACTATATTTAAACGAGCAGACCCAGCATGAGCTTGTGAAAACTGCCAGACATTGCCTCTGTAAATACCTCTCTGTTTACCTTTATAAACTTTTAATATTATTTTAATATAACAAGTATTTTATAATACGAGCATTTATGGTGAATATGATGGATATTCTGTAAATATTTATTGTACATAGAAGTTGAAAATGACAACGAAGTTGAACGTGACAGTGGAGAATCTGAGAGTTATTTTGCAACAGTGATTTGCTTTGCAGATGAGTTTGCTATTTCAATATAATGTATTCAACCAAACCTTTTCACATTTTATTCAGCTGCTTTCAATGTATGCATCATTTCTTTTCAAGTGTACTGAGCCCTGTGGTCTCAGCATTTTAATGGCATTTTAAACGGCATGCTTTTCATTGAGCCCCAATGGCCTGAGTTACATTTTTATTTTTAGTTTGAATTTTTTATATATTTGTGCTTTTTTGTGCTTTTATATACACCA
>NC_063189.1:4245484-4257984 GCF_017589495.1 Alosa alosa
GTCATTTCTTCTCTTTTCCTGCTGTTCTCTCCATCCTCTCTCAGTTCTCTCCTCTCCTCCTCCTCCTCCTCCTCCTCCCCATCAGGATGCAGACCCCTGTCTCCATGGTGATGGGGATCGTCTTCGCCCCGCTGGGTCTGGTCCTGGTCTTCACGGCGGCCATCACTCCCCAGTGGCGCGAGGGGCAGGTGCAGGTGGCGGTGGGGCCGGGCGGCATCGGTGGCGTCGGCGTGGGCGAGGGTCTTCTCCTCCTGCGGTCAGACGGGCTGTGGGAGAGCTGCCTGCAGGTGGCGCACTCAGAGCTGAAGCAGTGCTGGCCCGCGTCTGGCCCGTACCAGCGTGACCGGCGTGTGCGCGCTGCCCAGGGTCTGGTGCTGGCCTCATCTTCGGGCGCCGGGATGGGTGGCTGGCCTCGCGCTCTTCGCCTTGTGCCCGGGGATCGTGCTAACCCAGGGCGTTGGATCGCTGGCCAGCGGATCAGCTGGCCAGCGTTGGCGTGCGCTGCTGCGTGGCGTCGCGGCCGGCGGCGGCGGCCTCCTGGTGGTCCTCGCCGGGCTCCTGAGCCTCGTGGCGCTCGGCCTCTACACGCACAACCTGGCAGCGCTGGGCAGCGAGGACCCTGCGGTCAGCGGCAGCGGCGTTGGAGGTCCGCGCTCGGCCCTTCAGCAGCACCAGAGAGCCTCGTCCGCCCACCGACTGCCCCGCCTGTCGCTGCGTCCGGCCGGGTCGCTCTACTTCGGCTGGGTGGGCGGCTGGGTGCAGGTGCTGGGCGGCGCGGCGCTCATGCTGAGCTTCAAGAGACCACACTGCCCATCCTGCCACAAGCGCCCCCCAGTGGACAACACGGAGACCTACGAGGTCGCCTGCTGAGAGGGGGATGCAGAGAGAGAAGGAGAGAGAGAGAGAGAGAGAAGGAAGGAGAGGAGAGGAAGAACAGAACACTGGAGAAAGAAGGACTACTCTCTCACACATACACACACATATTTACACATACACACACACATATACACAAACACACACACACACATATTTACACATGCACACATACACAAACACACACACACACACACACAAGTGATGGATTACCTGGGTGTTGTCACGTCACTCCACTCAGCTCAGTCATGAAGGCAGCCCCTGTTGAATGGCTGGAGGCTGGTGAAACCGGTCCCGAGGGCCCCTTAAGCCTGGGATAAGTGCTGAAGATGTCAAAAGCTGCTTTCTTTAGGGGGGTGCGGGAGTAAGCAGGCAATCCTTGTAGGACTGAACGGCTGATTCACTCAGACAATGCACTGAATTAGGCGACTTAGAGGACTGAAGTCTCTATTCATGGCGTTTGAGCGTAGAGGGCTCCAACCTGCTTCAGGTGCCACGAATAGTGCACAGGTGGACACCTGCTCGCTTGCAGACGTTTCAGAACTGTCGCTAGTTTTGCTAAATTAATAGCTGTTAATATCTGTCATTTAAATCTGCTTAAGAATTTTCAGCAGTGGTTTGTGCATTACGAAAATGAACATTGTGTATTTTCAGAATCTCCATGATTTGTAAATGCAGTTTTAGGTTCACTGTTTCCGTCCCTTTTGGAAGCCCCTGAGTAGCAAAAAGCTTTTCTATCAGTCTTTTGTAGGAAAAAAACGTATGAATAAGTCATTGTGAAATATCTGTCTTGCATCTTAGAACCTGACTATGAAAATCTTTCCTAAAGTATACATTTAATGTGAAGCCATAAACGTGAAATGCCAAGGAACAGGACAACTTAGTTGCTGTGTATTTGTCCTCACAGTATGGGTCTTTTGTCCGTAGTTTAGACTAAACGCCTATGATCCAAAATATTTAAATGATCTTTGATCAAACTCTCTATGTCATGGACTTTGAAGTATGAGTTGACCGCAGCCTTACTTTAGACAGCAGACAAGCATTAGAGCAAACGTGAAATCTGTTTCTCTAGTCAGTCAGACATGTTTTTCTTTTCGGTTTTCTGTGCCCCAGCAACCGAGTGTGTTTGTAGCTTCACTGTGTTTCACATAAACTGTGTTTGTGTCCTACATGCTGAATAGCAGAGTCATTGCTGAGACCTCTAGAACTGAGCGCGGTTTTGCTGTCTCGTATAGTCTGTGTGTAGACGTGGCATTTGAACCATCTCACTGAAATAAAAAGAACGATAACCTGCATGGCTGATTCGTTTCATATGAAGTCAGGACTGTGTCAGAATTCATGAAATGTTTCCTTTCCTCAGAGAGTTGCCAAAGCGTGTGGTTTGTTTAAAACCACACTGCGTGTTGCCTCTGGTACGGCAGAGCAGCTGCTGAAGTGAGTGGAGATTCAAGGGAATGCTACTCAGTAAAAACAATATCCACCATGACGTAACATAACTTTCCCATCTCCTTCCCCATGTCCCCTTGTGCAACTGCACACACTGTCTCCTCTTAACAGTGCAGGAGAAATGGAGACACTGCTATGCGCTCTGCGTAGCTGGGAGTGTGTGTGAGTGTGTGAGTATGATTTGGCACCGTGCCAAGTTCAGTTGAGGGTGGAGTCTCCAGGGAGGATCTTGGGCGAGTGGTGCGATTTGTCTGTCTGGGATGCCATCAGCGGTCAGGCCTGGCCAGCCCTGAGACGGGACACATGTAGAGGAAGACAGTGTGTGCAGAAAGACATTAGTCCCTTATGCTGTCCAGAGCGCTTCTTAAGGAGCTCCATCCATCACGCTCCGAGTGCAGACGCCAGGTGTTGGAGAGGCACTCACTTGAGCTGCTGAATGAGCCCGGCACACTTCTCCGGAGCGCCGCGTGGAACAAGGCCTGCAGCTGCTGCTGTTGCCACTTCTGTCTGAGATTGTGTGTGTGAGAGAGACAGCTTGGGCAGAGCACATCTCAGAGTCATATCTGGGAGAGATGTTTTATAATCAGACAGGAGATGGAGGTAGTGTGTGTGTGTGTGTGTCTGGGGAGGGTTGGTAAGTGTGTGTACAGGCAGTTATGTATGTATCTTTGGTTACCATGGCGATGCATGCCACTGCGGGTACGAGGAACCACAGCCTACTGTCTGCGCGAAAGACAAAGACCTTTTTCTCTAAAAGGAGAAATGAAGTTAAGGAATTGAAAATACTATACAAATGCAAACCCTATCACTCAAACAACACACACACACACACACACACAAACACACACAAACCACACACACACAATGTCTGTCTTCAAGTCAAACTAATGATGCCACCACCACAATAAAACAGACATGAACGGGAACAACAAACAAAGATGCTAATGAAAGATGCTAATGAAAGCTGAGCACTCAGGCTCGTAATTAAACCATCTGTCACACAGCCAACAAGTGCCAAATCTGTCACTGTTCACACAGCAGAGAAGGGAGATATGCATTTGTTGATGTTAGCCTACTTGAGCAGATAAATGACAGAGCAATGTATGGACCTTAGACACATGGCAGTGTCTAATGCCATGGAAAGTACTGCTATGGTACGCTACGCTAGTTGCTATGGTACGCTACGCTAGCTGCTTTTCATCAGAGCTCTGAGAAAGGAAGGTGTACCCACAGCCCGTTTATGGAGAGCCGGATCACTCCCTATTAACTCCATTGTACCTGCAATCTGTTGCAGTTCCGCTAGGGGCGATCACAAATAAGTGCAAAAACAATGGGGGTCTATGGAGCTAGACGGCTAAATTTGTCTCTTTCACCTGGTTGTCGTTGAGAAATTGAAGATTTGATTGTGGTTTCTGCAAGCTCAATATGGATTGTAGGTCAAAAGTTGAATGAATGAGTAGTCACATCTTTTCGATTTCTTACAGGTTGGGTCGTTGTTGCCCACAACACACTAGCTTTCTGCTAATGAATAACGTCATTGACACATTTGAAAGGCTTTTTAGAACAAATAAGTGACTCAAAAAATAATACTCAGCGGGTTGTATTTTCTCTGCCCCCTCTTTTGACTGCAACATTCGAATTTCTGGGCAAAAAATTATATCCCGAAATCCCGATGGATTTGAGGGGTACAGCTCCATAGGCCTACATTCATTCTGCACTTATTCGTGAGCGCCCTCATGTGGAACCAGAATAGAAACTGCAACCAGTTCAGAAACCGGAAGTTTCCCAAGAGTGGCAGTTCTCCCCTTATTAGACATTCTCTGGTGTACCCCAGGCTGTTAGCATTAGTTAGCAAAGCTCCATTTACATTCCAGTCTGTTAGCATTAGTTAGCAAAGCTCCATTTACATTCCAGTCTGTTAGCATTCGTGTTAGTGGTAGGCCTATATAATACTGTGCATTATAAAACACTTTTTATGTCTCTCTCTCTCTCTAGATGGGTTAGGTTAGGATATATTCAACTAGATCAAACTACTAACTAAAAAATAAATAGACTACTCCTGGCAGTAGGCTAAATCTAAAGCAAACATATACAGCGTTAATAACTGATTTCATGGTGGTTCTTGTACGTATACGCAAGTATACTTACAAGTGAGAGAGTGGGGTGGATGTCCCC
Source organism: Alosa alosa (assembly GCF_017589495.1). Taxonomy (NCBI): domain Eukaryota; kingdom Metazoa; phylum Chordata; class Actinopteri; order Clupeiformes; family Clupeidae; genus Alosa; species Alosa alosa. The sequence goes on from NC_063189.1 coordinate 4,249,979, forward strand.
AAGACTGTGGTTTGGACTTACAAGGTGCTAATAAATAGGAAAAGTGTAATTATTTAAAACACACTATAAGGCCAAGGCAGTGGCTGAACAAGTTAATGCAAGACAAATGTAGACTACATGGCAGCCTGAGGACGCATATACTGTATTTAACTGTGCTGATCAAATGAGCTGATTGTGTGTGATCAATGATTGCGTAACTGCAGGGCAGTAAGCGGTTGCCCACCTAACAGCTCTCCATGGATAAAATAGGCACTTGGTGAGTCAGAATGACGCAGGCACCGACGATGACCTTCAAATGATGACGACCTTCAGACTAGGACATCACGTCTCCAGAGCAACTGACATTATGCTGCAGTGGTGACACACCGATAATTCACCAGCAGCATAAAAATGAACAGTGTGTGTTACACACCACCTCATCAGTGTGTGCTGGACACCTCAGGGTCTGGGCACTTGCTTCTCCTTCACACAGACAGGATCTCTGGCAGCCCCTCCCAGATGTTGTTGAACTCTGAGAGCCATGTGAGCCACCACACACACACACACACACACACACACACAAATATGCACACACACACACACAAACACACTCACACATACACAAACATGCACACACACACACACACTCACACATACAGACACACAGTCCCTCCCAGGTGTTGTTGAACTCCAGCCATATGAGCCTCATCTGGGTCTGCTGTGAGGGTCTTATGAAGTGCACTCACAGAACCTCTCTCCCACGCGCACACACACACACAAACACACACGGACACACACACACACACACACACACACACACACACACACACTCTCAGAGGACACACACACACACACACATACAGGCCCTGTAAAGGGCTCTTCACTAATTAAAAAACCATAAAGCCGGCAAACAGACATCTTTCCTCTTAAAGGAGAATTCAGGTGATATTTCAAATACATCTCAGTTTCTCGAGGTCACCAAGTGCTGTCCGGTACGGTTTTACCCAGTTTGGATTACTGCAGCCAACAGCTTAAGTAGCCAGGCAGCTGCCCCATGAAAATGCCCCCAGAGTATAGCAATGTAGCTGCCCCATGTTCATGCCCCCAGAGATTAGCACTGTAGCTGCCCCTGCCCCATGTTCATGCCCCCAGAGTATAGCACTGTAGCTGCCCCATGTTCATTCCCCAGAGTGTAGCACTGTAGCTGCCCCATGTTCATGCCCCAGAGTGTAGCACTGTAGCTGCCTGGAAGCTCCAATTGTTGGCTGTAGCAACTTGAGAAGATCTATGTGAAAAATTGCCGGAATTCTCCTTTAATGCAAACGGTTTGGGTCTGCAGTGGAAACAAGCACAGGGGTGAGACATGCTGTGATGTTATATCACAATGTCTTTGCTACTGTGAACGAAAAATATTAAAGACCACCTCCCATGAAAATGAAGTGTTTAACCTTGATGACGTGATGTCTGTTATGTTTTACAAGCCATATGAGTGAAATAAGCAGTCAATGTCATGGCCAAGGATTTCTGTTTTGGATCTACATGTTGACAGCCCAGGTGGGCCAATCAGGCATCAGTCCCTGAGTGAGTCATAAGGGTACATAAGTATAAGTATAAGTATATATACTCTTTTGATCCCGTGAGGGAAATTTGGTCTCTGCATTTATCCCAATCCGTGAATTACGGATTGTGTTGTGCTGACGACACAACTCTGGTGGGTCTCATCACCAAGGGCGACGAGACTCAATACAGGTTGGAGGTCGACCATCTGACCACGCGTGGTGCAGGGACAACAACCTCCTGCTGAGCGTCAGCAAGACCAAAGAGATTGTTGTTGACTTCGGAGAGGTCACACCCAACACCTGCCACTGACCATCGGCGGTGCTGTGGTGGAAGAGCGAGCAGCACCAAATTCCTGGGGGTGCACATCAGTGAAGACCTCTCCTGGACCACCAACACTGCATCACTGGCGAAGAGAGCTCAGCGCCCGCCTGTACTTCCTGGAAACTCAGGCGAGCAAGTGCTCCACCAGCCATCATGACCACATTCTACCGAGGCACCATTGAGAGCATCCTCTCCAGCTGTATCAGCTGTGTGGCGGAAGCTGCACTGAATACAACAGGAAAGCCCTGCAGCGCATAGTGAACACAGCTGGAAGGATCATTGGTGCTTCACTCCCCTCCCTGAAGGACATTTACACCACCCACCTCACCCATAAAGGTGACCAAAATTGTGAGTGATGCAAGTCACCCGCTCACAATCTGTTTGATCTACTGCCCTCTGGGAAGAGGTACAGAAGCCTGCGGCTCCCGCACTACCAGACTCACCAACAGCTTCATACACCAAGCTGTAAGGATGCTGAACTCTCTCCCTCCTCTCCCCCTCCACCCTCAGCTACATAACATCCTGGACATTGGACCCACAATGGCCGCCTGCACTACCCACTTGCACACTTGAACACTTGCACACTTGTACACTTTACAACTTGGTGTTGTTGTCCTGAAAACACAACACTTCTGCTGCTCTTACATAACTTGCACCACTATGCCACTTTCTTTATTACTCAGGTCAAACAGAACTACCCAAGCCTCTTATTGGCCTGACTTTGCACTAGTTTTTTATTGACTGTCTATGCACAATTTCAACAAAATTTTGCTGCTCTTATTTTTTCATTATTATATGTGCCCTCTTATTTACTTATTTACTTACTTTTTTGTTTACTTGAATGTTATGTTTGTCTGTGGACTTAAAATTGGTAAAATATGTCTTGTCTTCACCGTGGGATAGTGAGAAACGTAATTTCGATCTCTTTGTATGTCTGGAACATGTGAAGAAATTGACAATAAAGCTGACTTTGACTTTGACTTTGAATTAGTGAAACACACTGCACACGGTGAACACACAGTGAGGTGAATCACACACTAATCCCGGTGCAGTGAGCTGCCTGCATCAACAGTGGCGCTCGGGGAGCAGTGAGGGGTTAGGTGCCTTGCTCAAGGGCACTTCAGCCATGCCTACTGGTCAGAGTTTGAACTGGCAACCCTTCAGTTACAAGTCCAAAGCGCTAACCAGTAGGCCACGGCTGCCCATAACCAATCCTGAGTACCTGGGGGTTGGACAATTTTTCATAAAGTCGAATGCTAGCTAACATGTCAGGTGATGGAGCCAATTGAAGTGTGATCAGTATGTTAGCTCAGTCTCAGAGCAGAGACGGTGCTGGAGCAGCGACTAGCATGTTAGCTCAGTCTCAGAGCAGAGACGGTGCTGGAGCAGCGACTAGCATGTTAGCTCAGTCTCAGAGCAGAGACGGTGCTGGAGCAGCGACTAGCATGTTAGCTCAGTCTCAGAGCAAAGACGGTGCTGGAGCAGCGACTAGCATGTTAGCTCAGTCTCAGAGCAAAGACGGTGCTGGAGCAGCGACTAGCATGTTAGCTCAGTCTCAGAGTGGAGCTCAGAGCAGTGGAACTCAGTTGGTAACCCTCATGGGAACAGCACAGTAAAACCAGAGACTTTCTAATGAGGAGACACAGCACTCAAAATCCTCCATAGAAATGCATGGGGTTAGTTCATAACGCCAATATGGCTGCTGTCTACACATATCCCGCCCCTTCCTGTAGGCCTCCCCATTCACTTGAATAGGAAAATAGCTGCCCGATTACTGCCAAAAGTGCATTACAAGATGGCCACCGAGTGACTTTGGTAAAATACTCCTCCACAACACAGCAGGGTTCCCAGAGCCTGATACTCAAGGAGCACAGCTGGTCCTCATCGGCTATGAAACCAGAAGACAGGTAAAGGTGGAGTTTGTTTTAAAAATGACAAATGAGATGTGGGCCGCATTTTCAGTATCCATGTTCAGGGCAGAACCCGTGATCAGGTGCGTCTGGCTCAGATAGCACATACTGTGAACTCAGAGAGCTTTGGTGAAATAAACACACGAAGAAACATTGATTTTTGTTATATTACATTTAAAGATGCACAGAGATAAAACAATATAAACATTTTCTTAAAATAATTTCTCAACATCTTGGGGAGGGGATAGGAGAGGGGGAATAGGACAAGCTTTTTTTTTTTGGCTCATTAATTCATTATTACAGCCACATTGGGATTTTTAGTTAAGACATTTACAACCAAGAGCAATGGTGGATATGTCCAGCCACCTCAGTCTCCTAACGTGACCATGACAATGCTGGGAGTCCACTGAGGGCCATTAGGACCCCATGTGCTGTTCCTATTGGGAGAAGACAGTCATCTGAGGACAGTCGTGCTGCCCAGACTCAGGCCCCCAGGTTTCCTGAGGGCAGTGGGTTTTTTTTTTTTTCATGGGCGTTTTATGATCCTTGGATTCAAAAGAGGCCTTATGAGGACATTTAAAAACGTGGGATTGTGGGAAGATTTCCTCGTGGATATGCAGAGGCACCTCTAGCCCTCGTGGGAACAATCTCAGTTGTAGCGCACCAGTTGCAGTTTTACAGGTATGCACACCTCGACCACTCATGGAGACCATCTTAGTTTTACAAGGACGCTTCCAGCGGCCCTCAGAAGTATCACAGGGACGCTTTTTTAGTTTTTACAGGGACGTTTCTTGCGGTCGTCAGATCTAGAAGTGTTACAGTTTTAGAGACGTTTCTGGTGGTCATCAGATGTAGAAGTAGTTGTCGGAGGCGCTGGCCGAGCTCAGATTAAGAGGGTCGCCGGACAGCTCCATCTGGGAGATGTCCGAGGCCGTGGTCGTTGTTGTCGTGTCCAACACCTCAGGCAGCTCCGCGTCCACCAGGTCTTCTCCGAGGCTCAGACGCAGTCCGAACGCTCCTCCATGACCATCGCTAACGCCGACGCTGTTGCCACCCTGCGTCTCCACCTCGCTGCGGTCACCTTGGGGATCTGACCCCTCCGCTGTCTCGTCCGGCGGCCCGTGGCGTGCTCTTTCTCTTTCTCCTTCTCGGCCGCTAGCCGGTCGATCTCAAGGATGAGATCCTCATTGCACTGCTTCCACTCTCGGAACTTCTCCACCGTCAGGTCCGAGTCGTCCAGAATCTTGTTGAGGAGCTGCAGCTCCGCCTCCTTCGCCTGGGACCGCACAAACAAACAGACAAACAAATAAACAAACAAACAAACAAAACACATTTCAATGTGTGCAAAAAACACAAAACACTTTTCAGAGTTAAGTTAAAGTTCACTGATATTTAGCAGATGCTTTTATCGACACAGACTCACAACAGCGTAGCAGGTAAACTATGTTGTTTGTTTATTCAGAATGGAATGGATCGCAAATGGATTCGAATAAAGAAAAGTAAGCCACTTACAACGTAAAATGGCCTTATGTCCCTGCAGCAAAACTCTATGCATTTCTCTGTGAGGGCTTGGAGAGGTGAGAAAAGAGCACATTGAAGGCTGCCTACAGTATCATCCTTTCTGCCATGGCAAGCCTGCTTCATGTGTCTGTTCATCGTCAAAGTCCCCCTTTTTTTGCTGTTAAAGGCGAGCAGTGTGCCGCACTTAATGCACGTGACAAAGCCAACACATATGTTGTCACTGCCCACGACTTATTCAAAATGGTTCCTCTGACTTCCCTCCAAACTTGCTCAAAGTTATTTCTCTGGTTTGTATTTTTTTCTTCATGTTGCACTTACGCTGCACAATACAGCACGAGAACTGAACTTGGGTGGACTGATTTTCAGTCTGTGGCGTTACCACTGTTCCCCTGTTGCTCTGGACGGCAGCTATTTAAAAGGGTCATCTCATAAAAACACTCTGCTGATAGCTTCACTCTCTTTCAGCTGCATTGTCTTGGAATAAACAAGTTGATTGGTCTGAGCAGAGGCCAGTTAATCAGATGAAGGGAATGTAATAGCCGTAGATAATAAGTGGACTGAACCCTGGACTGGAGAGTGCGCTCCTACTGAAACAGAGACATGCAATTACTCGCACATGAGATGTGATGAGCTCAACACTAATGGCCTGAACAACAGCCTGCTCTCAGACCAACCCACACCACACCAGGGTCAGATTAGGGTCAGATGTGTGTGTGTGTGTGTGTGGTGGGTATATTACTGAGGAGTGTATGTGTGTGTGTGTGTGTAGTGGGTATATTACTGAGGGTTGTGTGTGGGGGAGCAGTGTTGTTGTGGGGATATTTTTAGTGTGTGTGTGTGTGTGTGTGTGGGGGGCTATTTTAATGACGCCACTGCAAACAATGTCACACTCACAAAGTCAAAGTCAAAGTCAGCTTTATTGTCAATTTCTTCACATGTTCCAGACATACAAAGAGATCGAAATTACGTTTCTCACTATCCCACGGTGAAGACAAGACATATTTTACCAATTTAAGTCCACAGACAAACATAACATTCAAGTAAACAAAAAAGTAAGTAAATAAGTAAATAAGAGGGCACATTTAATAATGAAAAAATAAGAGCAGCAAAATTTGGTTGAAATTGTGCATAGACAGTCAATAAAATACTAGTGCAAAGTCAGGCCAATAAAAGGCTTGGGTAGTTCTGTTTGACGTAATAAAGAAAGTGGCATAGTGGTGCAAGTTATGTAAGAGCAGCAGAAGTGTTGTGTTTTCAGGACAACAACACCAAGTTGTAAAGTGTACAAGTGTGCAAGTGTTCAAGTGTGCAAGTGGAGTAGTGCAGGCGGCCATTGTGGGTCCAATGTCCAGGATGTTATGTAGCTGAGGGTGGAGGGGGGGAGAGGAGGGAGAGAGTTCAGCATCCTTACAGCTTGGTGTATGAAGCTGTTGGTGAGTCTGGTAGTCTTGGGGGCGCAGGCTTCTGTACCTCTTCCCAGAGGGCAGTAGATCAAACAGATTGTGGCGGGGTGACTTGCATCACTCACAATTTTTGGTCGCCTGCGGTGAGGTGGGTGGTGTAAATGTCCTTCAGGGAGGGAGTGAAGCACCATTGATCCTTCCAGCTGTGTTCACTATGGCTGCAGGGCTTTCCTGTTGTATTCAGTGCAGCTTCCGCCCCACAGCCGATACAGCTGGAGAGGATGCTCTCAATGGTGCCTCGGTAGAATGTGGTCATGATGGCTGGTGGAGCACTTGCTGCGCCTGAGTTTCCGCAGGAAGTACAGGCGCTGAGCTCTCTTCGCCAGTGATGCAGTGTTGGTGGTCAGGAGAGGTCTTCACTGATGTGCACCCCAGGAATTTGGTGCTGCTCGCTCTCCACCACAGCACCGTCGATGGTCAGTGGCAGGTGTTGGGTGTGACCTCCGAAGTCAACAACAATCTCTTTGGTCTTGCTGGCGTTCAGCAGGAGGTTGTTGTCCCTGCACCCGTGGTCAGATGGTGCGACCTCCAACCTGTATTGAGTCTCATTAAGCCCTTGGTGATGAGACCCACCAGAGATTGTGTCGTCAGCAAATTTCACTATGTGATTGTTGCTGTAGGTTGCAGTGCAGTCATCATCGTCAGCAGGAGTGAAGAGCAGCGGACTGAGCACGCAGCCTTGGGGGCCCTGTGCTCAGTGTGATGCTGCTTGAGGTATTGTTGCCAACACATTACTACTTGGGGCCTCTGACAGAGGAAGTCCAGTAGCCAGTTGCAGAGGTAGGTACTGAGTCCCAGTTTGTCAAGTTTGCAGATGAGTTGTTGTGGTATTATGGTGTTGAATGCAGAACTAAAGTCTATAAACAGCAATCTTACATATGAGTCTCTTTTTCCAGGTGGGTGAGGGCTGGGTGGAGGGCAGAGCAGATTGCATCCTCTGTAGGCCGCTTGGCTCGGTATGCAAACTGGAAGGGTCAGGGTGGGGGGGGAGAATGGCTTTGATATGTGATATGACAAGCCGCTCAAAGCACTTCATGATGATGGGTGTCAGTGCCACAGGGCGGTAGTCATTGAAGCAGGATGGAGCAGTTTTTTCTTCGCACAGGTATGATGGTGGCAGCTTTGAAACATGATGGGACGATGGCTTGCTTCGGGGAAGTGTTAAAGATGTCTGTGAAGACATCCTTAAGCTCCCTGCATGATCCTTCAGCGCCGCGACCTGGGATGTTGTCTGGACCTGTTGCCTTTACGG
>NC_063189.1:4262984-4275484 GCF_017589495.1 Alosa alosa
TGTTTAATGTGAAATAAAATAAGTAGCCTAAAAGCATTCGAAATGAGGAGAAATAAGGCAAGATAAGAGTAGGTTATATATATATATATATATATATATATATATATATATATATATATATATATATATATATATATATATACATATATACATACATACCGGTACATACATACTGTACATACATACATAAAGCCTAAACACGCATGTTAAACATTATGATGCTCCGGACCTTTGCTTGAGGAAATTTTCCGTAACTGGACCTCGCTGAAGATGAATTGAATACCCCTGCACTAGCTCAATAACCACGTGCTATTTCTATTAGAGATGCACCGATTGATCGGCTGGTGACCGGAATTGGACGATTTTCACGTGATCGGCCATGACCGGCGACAGTCAAATGCACTTCAGGGCTGGATGTACAAAAAAAGCGCTAATAGGCTACTGTTTTCATATATGGTGCACCTAATCGATATTAGTACTTCTCCCCTGTGTTTGCATGATAGCCTACTCCCACTTTTCCCTCGCCCTCCCATAAATGCATCAATGCATATGAAAATATGTTCCATGATAGCATGTTCAAATGTATTTTTAGTTGGATATTGGATGTGAGAAGGCCCAAAAAATTGCAATCGGTGCATCTCTATTTTTTATGACCTTGTCCGACTGTCAGCGGTAAGACCTCCTCTCTGTGGTGCCGAGGCACAGGTGTGATGCTGGGTAGCAAAAGCCACTAGCTCAATAAAGACGTGCTATTTCAATATACAGTATGTTTCTATGACCTTGTGTGTGTGTTTGTATGAGTGTGTGTGTGTGTGTGATGTCCGGCTGCCAGCAGTAAGACAAAGCTCCATCATCCTCCCTGTTCACCCACCCAACCAGCAATGGCACTTCTGACTGAGACACACTCCCATCACTCCACCCACCTCCTCCCCTGGGTGTGTATGCTGTGAGGTGGAGATGAGATGGGCTGGCGATAATGCAGTGTGTGTGTGTAATTGTGTGTGTGAATATGTGTGAGTGTGTGTGTGTGTGTGTGTGTGTGTGTGTGTGTGAGTCTGGTGAGTGTGTGTGTTGATGATTATGGGTAGCGATAGGGAATAGAAAGATGTGGTATTTCAATACAAGTCTCCATGACCTTGTCCTCACAGTAGCAGTAGCTGCCTCAGTCTGTGGAGGAGGCAGAACATGTGCACATCAGCTGCCTTTCTCTCCGGGCCATTGACAACATTTTAATGTGAAATGTGGCATTTTGGTGCATTTCTATGACCCCCAAAGTAGATATAACAAAATCATTCTGTGAACTGATGTGAGGAGACACAGTGTGTTTGGGGAGTAGTGGCTAAGTAGCGTAGTAGCTAAGTAGCAAAGTGGCTAAGCAGCGTAGTGGCTAAGGAGCATAGTAGCTAAGTAGCGTAATAGCTAAGTAGCATAGTGGCTGAGCAGCGTAGTAGCTAAGTAGCTAGTAGCTAAGTAGCGTAGTGGCTATGGAGCGTAGTGGCGGCTAAGTAACGTAGTAGCTAAGTAGCATAGTGGCTAAGTAGCATAGTGGCTAAGGAGCTGGGCTAGCATGCAACAGCCATACAAATTGCAGGTTCAGTGATTGTCTGCCACCGTTGTGCCCTTGACTACGGTCGGCACCAGACCCCGGTTGCTTTGGGGAGACTGACCCTTTATAATAACTGTAATAACATTACCTCCTCGTGGCCAATGGCAATGTTTCAATACCCAGTACAGCCTAGCAATCGCTTCCATATTAGATTACATTAGATTCAACTCTAACTCTAAGAATCCTAACTGACTTCTCCAGACTGCTCTCCAGAATACCAACTCAAAGAAAGAGACGGAATCTCTTGGAGGAAAACTAAAAATAACCCAAAGTTAAGTAAAACCCCTTAAACCCTGATGCAATACGCTCATTCAAAACGCAAGACTGCATACATTATAATTACCACAAACGCAAGACTGCATATGTTATAATTACCACAAACGCAAGACTGCTGCGTTATAATTACCACAAGTTAAGACTGCATAATGCATTATAATTACCACAAACGCAAGACTGCATGCGTTATAATTACCACAAACGCAAGACTGCATACGTACGTTATAATTACCACAAACGCAAGACTGCATACGTAAGTTATAATTACCACAAACGCAAGACTGCATACGTACGTTATAATTACCACAAACGCAAGACTGCATACGTATGTTATAATTACCACAAACGCAAGACTGCATACGTTATAATTACCACAAACGCAAGAGTCTTGCGTACATTATAATTACCACAAACGCAAGACTGCATATGTTAGACTGCATACGTTATAATTACCACAAACGCAAGACTGCATACCTTATAATTACCACAAACGCAAGACTACGTACGTTATAATTACTACAAACGCAAGACTGCATACGTATGTTATAATTACCACAAACGCAAGACTGCATACCTTATAATTACCACAAACGCAAGACTACGTACGTTATAATTACTACAAACGCAAGACTGCATACGTATGTTATAATTACCACAAACGCAAGACTGCATACGTTATAATTACCACAAACGCAAGACTGCATACGTTATTATTACCACAAACACAAGACTGCATACGTTATAATTACCACAAACACAAGACTGCATAATGTTATAATTACCACAAACACAAGACTGCATACATTATTATTACCACGAGGACCTCTTTATACACAAATATTTTCCAGTGGAAATGTCAGTGGATTTTCTGATACTTCCATCCCGCTGAGTGAGTGATGTGTTTGCGTGTAGTGTGTTTTTATTGAGTGTGTGTGTGTGCGTGTGCGTGTGTGTGTGTTTTTATTGAGCATGTAAACACTGTGACTTTTCACAGCAGAGGAGGTGCAGAAATACCACCCTGTGGTGTGACACAGTCTGCACACGACACACACACACACACAGGACAGAGGCAAACACACACACACACACACACAAAGAGAGACAGAGAGTGTTGTGTGTTGTGTTGTGTGTGTCTTTTGTGAGGGAGTGATGAGAACTGTACCACTTCTGTTATGTTATATCTCAAAAGGAAATGAAATAGGACTGGCATTAAAACATGTCTGTTCAGCCCATCTCAGTGGTGCGCCAGGTCAGCGGCCTGATTTCATTTCCTCTGAGCCGTGTGTGTGTGTGTGTGTGTGTGTTGTGACGGGCTGATGTCAGCGCGACTCACTTGCTCATCTCGTTCACGTTGTCTGCGGCGAAGAAGAAATTGTGGAAACGCTGGTGGCACATTTTGAAGACACTGCAGAGACAGAGGACAAGTAGAGAGATACCATGAGAGATGTGGAGAAAACACGCTCACACACACACACACAGAGAGATACCATGAGAGATGTGGATAAAACACACACTCACACACACACACACACACACACACACACACACACACACACACACACACAGCGAGAGATACCATGAGATGTGGATCACACACACACACACACACACACACACACACACACACACACACACACACACACACACACACACAGAGAGATACCATGAGAGATGTGGAGAAAACACTCACACACACACAGACACAGCGAGAGATACCATGAGAGATGTGGAGAAAACACACTCACACACACACACACACACACACACAGCGAGAGATACCATGAGAGATGTGGAGAAAACACGCTCACACACACACACACACACACACAGAAGCGAGAGATACCATGAGAGATGTGGAGAAAACACACACACACACACACACACACACACACACAGCGAGAGATAAATGAGAGATGTGGAGAACACACACACACACACACACAGCGAGAGATAAATGAGAGATGTGGAGAAAACACACACACACACACACACACACACACAGCGAGAGATACCATGAGAGATGTGGAGAAAACACACTCACACACACACACACACACACACACACACACAGCGAGAGATACCATGAGAGATGTGGAGAAAACACACACACACACACACACACACACACACACACACACACACACACACACAGCGAGAGATAAATGAGAGATGTGGGAAAAAACACACACACACACACACACACACACAGCGAGAGATAAATGAGAGATGTGGAGAAAACACACTCACACACACACACACACACACACACACACACACACACACACACACACACACACACACACACACAGCGAGAGATAAATGAGAGATGTGGAGAAAAGAAACCAAATAAAAAAATGAGGGAGGGGAGAGAGAACAGAGAGAGAGAGAGAGAGAAAGAGGGAGAGAGAGAGAGAGAGAGGGAGAGAGAGAGAGAGAGAGGCAGAAGAAAGGAAAGAGAAAAAGTGAGAGAACCAAAGGGAATGGAGGAAGAAATAGAAAGAGGGAGAAAGTGAGAGAATAAGAGGAGGGAGAGAGTGGAGGAAGAAGGAGAGAGAGTTAGCAGAGGTGGAGAGAGGTGAGACTACCCTTGAGAACAGGAAACATGGCCGCCAAATTAAAAGTCATCAGTCAAGAGAATGACACTCGTTACACACCTCAGTGCCTCTACTGCACAGCGTACACACACACACACAGACATATACACCCACACACACATCGCCCACCCCCCCCAATAATAACACACACACACACACACACACACACACACACACAGGGCTGTATGTTTGGCACCAGCGCATGGCGTAAAACTCGTTATTCACCCGCGGAAAGTTTAATTTGGTATTTTGCACGTTTATTTTTTAAGCATTGCGCCCAGGGGTGTGGGTGTTCAATGCTCACTGAAGTCACTGGCGAGATGTTCATATGCTATTTTAAGAGTGCATGTCAACAGTCATATTGGCAGGTGCACGCACCATCCTTCTATCATTCATGAATGCACAACAGCGCACGTCCATGCAAAGCATTACAAATTGCACGATTACAATGGGAAACATAATTAGAACTAGACTGCATTTCCGGCGGGAACTGCGAAAGTGTGCTTGCCCTGGTCCGGTCAGCAATGTGAGCGGACAGTGGCATACGCTATATGCTGAACCTGGCTTGATCCAGGCATTGTAACAGTGCCTTTCAATGTTGGAGCAGTGGCAATATCTCAAAAGCTCTAGGAGAGGGCTATTCAACTATTGGCTTTGCGGGTTGAATGCGATTTGTTGGATTTTACCTTTGGCCTGCCTTCGAATTTAGCTTCTATGACTGAGATCAAATCAATAAAATAAAATGACAGCAGTGATTGAAATGACAGCAGTGAAATGATGTCGCCTTTGCCTCTCAAACTGGGCTATCAGGTAACCTACAGAACAACAGAAATTATGAAATATGACCAAGGCATTAAAAAGCTGCTTGTTTGTCAGGATACTTTTTCACTGATTTATTTAAAAAAAAAAAAATATGAGCTATGAGTGTGAATGTTATATATTCCATCCCACAAATTATGTTTTACTGGTTTATTTCACAAATAATCTATATAGATTTGCTCTATAAAGACCTTATGTCTGTTTGGGATTGTTTTGTGAGCCTGGGGTTGTTTTGAGAGCCAATTGATGTAGCCTATCTCAGAATAAAGGAATACTTCATATTACTCTAAACCAATCGGCCTAAATCAACTGTATACTACTGTCTACATTGCACTATATTTCTTGACCTGTCTCTGTATGTTTCATCACCTTTCTATACTTTGCCTCACATTGCAACACAGTTCAGATCTTTGGTTGCTATGAAGGCCAGTCGTTCTAAATGGATGGTTGCTATGGCCAAAGGCCAGTTCTATCTCTGCCGTTGTCAAGCGGGCATATCATAGAATTCTGATTAACCTTATCTTAAAACATCTCTATTTTACTTAGCCCACTTCCATACAGTGGGTCCCATTAAGAAGTGGCCACTTCATTCACGCTTACCGTGATACACACAGCAGCATTAAATTAATCTGTCACCATACGCCTATGCCTACGTTTTGCAAAGAAAACATTTTAAACATTTTAATTTGATTCACATGAAACGTTACATTTCATGTACATGTTGACAATGAGTAGGCTAGTTTTGGTTGTTGGTGGTGTTATTGCATCCCTTAGTTATGCCTACAATGCAAGTTCCCTCGCATTGGAAGCTCCTGTAGACAATAGTAGACGATTTCAAAAACATCGCTAGGAGTCCTTGCCACTTCTTTTTAAGCTGTCACAGACGAGGGTGCTACTTTTAGGGCTAAAGTGCTTCGTGAATTACTGTTAGTAAAAAAAAATAGCAGTCCTAAAGTTACACGTGACGAAGTTACGAGTGCAAGTATCTCATATCAAATGACCATGGCATTACACAAAACAACATAAATCCCAATTAGCAACATAGCACTACATCTCCTCCTCCCTATAGCTAGCCACACAAGAAATTAGTGATACTAAATCTCTGCTTAGCATGCTTCTCCGCTTAGCATTCTAATAACAGAAGGGGGCACATTTATGTTGACCACTACAACATGACTCATTATGTCTGTAACGCTAACTGTATAAAACACTTACTTTCATAAAGGACGCATACCATCCAGCACATGGAAACCGATATTTTAGGTTCTTGGCCACAAACTCAAAACGTGTCTCTCTGAAGCCCTGTTCTAGAATCTTTGCTCTGAAGGCTGTGTTGCTAAGGCAACATCAAATAAACGAAATGATAGTCTTTCAGTATTAAATGTGTAATGCGTGTGATTCGAATGGATGTGTGGTTTGCAATTAGAATAAACAAGAAATAACATTTCCAATAATTCCCATAATAAATTACATAATATTTGCACCTTCCTTACAATTAGAATAAACAAGTGAATCTCTCACAATCAGTGATCATGCATTTCAAGTAGGCTACACTAGTGAAATGTAATACAACGCTTTGCCACCTAGCTGCTCAGATAGTTCTAGGCTATTTTAAAACGTGACATTGCTTGTTTATTTTTCATCCAACTCACATGCTTTTAGGAAAAACAATCTTTTATCATAGTACCTTTTATGTGTTTTAGTCCCTCTTCAATGAGCGATTACCAGCTCGTTTTTGTAACAGAGATAGCTGTTTATTATCCCTAGGTTTACAGAAACACCTATTCATATTAATACGTAGCCTATGGAGTGCTGCCGACCACTTGTTCATTACGGCCCAGAATGCCTTGCATGTCTTTACAACTAATTTAAAAACAACACAGTAAAACCTAAATGCCCGTAAACATATGCATTTGCATACTTGTAACATTTTTAATAATACTCTCCCATCATGATATTTAACAATAATGAAAAATTTAATTTGAATACCGGCCAATGTGAAAACAATCTCGCTTCATGGATATAGCATGATTGGGCTAAAGATGCAGTCCGGATATCCCATGGCAGGCAACACAGAGAGGTTGCCTGGAACATTGTGTCTGCTCTGAGACATTGTGACAGGCATTGTGATAGAAGGTGAATGGTGCAAAGGTGAATGGTAAGAGTTACCAAATACCTGTGGGTGGTTTGCCAAATGATGGAAACTTTGGAATTTTTTTTTTTTTTTTTGCCTATGCACCCTCACACTGGAGTCCCCAGTTCATATACAAAATTTGGTATCGATATGTGACAGTGTTCCTGTGATATGGACGACTTCCTGTTTCGGAGCTTCACCGCCGATTTCGTTTGGCTGTGACGGGCAAACGCTTTCGAAAATCAAAAATCCTTCTAGTAACATTTGTGAGGCTTGGTCCAATGATAATGGACGCCAAGTTTCGTATGCTCGACCAAATTTGTGACCTGTGAAAATTTAGTTTCGCTTTCTATTTAATCCAATATGGCGGGACAAAACGACACGCCCACCTGACGCCATCTTTCGACCAACTTACACCGGTACTGCCCGGACGCTTTTAAAGTTGGAACGGTGTCTCTGTCTCAAAGGGCCTAGGCACAGGGCTGACAAAAAATTAGGAGACGGAAAAATAATAATAAAACTTAAGAAGAACAATAAGTGTGCTGCTTTGCAAGCACACTTAATAAAAAAAGAAGAACAATAAGTGTGCTGCTTTGCAAGCAATATACCTAATAAAGATATTACTTAAATACTGTACATCTCATAATGAGTAGTTATTCACCATCATTTGCAAATTGGTAATGACGGTTAAAAAGTGATTAGGAGAGGCGAGAGACATTATGGAGCACAGCTGAAGACCACTGTCACAAGATATAAGCAACTCCTCTGCAGGATAAATGTTGTTTTATTCAGTCATTTGAGCAATATTAGGGTAAGTGTTGCTTTTTCCAGCCTATGTTTTCGGTGGTAACCCATTGTCAGTCAATAGTGAAAGTAACTGCATATAACTGTCTTGTCGTTGACTGACTCCATGGTGAAGTTAGTTTCACTTTGCCAATGAGTTCAAATAATAGACGAGTGCAAATGCGTGAAGGCTATGCTAGGTTTTAGTAAAGCATGGTTTAAGAATGACTATTCCATATGGTCTCGCAAGCAGCCTTCAAATGCGCCATTGAATGCCAAAATACTGATGCATTTATTTGACATATCGCGCGTTGCGCCGTTAAAGGGAATGACAGATGTAATTCTCATTGGTTTAAAATGATGTTACGCCCCAAACACACCCATATGACTGATTAAAAGACCTAGGAACACCTTGTTACGCCATGCGTTCCACTTTTGATAGCGAAACCCCTCCCAATGTGAACTGGACATCCTACCAAATTTGAATAGACTTTTGACGAGTGACGATGCACTTTAGAATGTCATGATAGGGCCCACAGACATATACACCCACACACACACCAACAACAACATGTTACATTTACAGTATATAGTGCTTTTCTCGCGCTTCACAGGGAAGGGGGACCTCACTAACCACCACCAATGTGTAGCACTCACACACACACATACATACATACATACATACACCCATACAGTACATACAAACACACATTCATACACACATACATACATACATACATACACACATACACATGTACTGTACATACATACAAACACACATATACTGTACACTTACTCTCTCTCTCTCTGCCACGCACATCGTCTATACTCCACACATCACACTTCTATCGTGTAGCCACACACACACACATCTATCTTTCTCTCTCTGTCTCTCTCTCTCACACACACACACACACACACACACACACACACACACACACACACACACACACACACACACACACACACAGACAGATGTGTGTGTTCGGTTTGTGATAAAGGAAC
The DNA here is from genome assembly GCF_017589495.1 of Alosa alosa. Lineage (NCBI taxonomy): Eukaryota > Metazoa > Chordata > Actinopteri > Clupeiformes > Clupeidae > Alosa > Alosa alosa. The sequence continues at coordinate 4,272,202 of NC_063189.1, forward strand.
AGAAATACATGTGGGACAGAACTATTATGCCAGTAGCCAAAACACAGCCAATGTATTCAATTCATAGCAATGGCAAACAAACCATGGAGTGACGTCAGCACGTCAGACACACACACACACACACACACACACACACACACACACAGAGAGAGAGTGAAATGAGCACTCACTACTTCCTCTTGTGTTCTCCAGCACTTTCAATACTGTAGCTGCCAATCTGGACCAGGCCTTCTGCTTTCTCTTCCTGTGGATACACACATATACGTCAACACAGCTGGCACAGGGGTAGAGGGACGTAGTACTGACGGGCACAGGGGTAGAGGGGAGAGGGTAGGGCTGGGCAATGCCACCTAACCCCCACAATACAGTATATAGCCTACAGTATATGATGATGATGCAGTATAGCCAACAGTATATGATGATGATGCAGTATAGCCTACAGTATATGATGCAGCATAGCCTACAGTATATGATGATGATGCAGTATAGCCAACAGTATATGATGATGATGCAGTATAGCCAACAGTATATGATGATGATGCAGTATAGCCTACAGTATATGATGCAGCATAGCCTACAGTATATGATGATGATGCAGTATAGCCAACAGTATATGATTATGATGCAGTATAGCCTACAGTATATAATGCAGTATATAGCTACAGATATGATGATGATGCAGTATAGCCCACAGTATATGAGGGTATAGCCTACAGTATATGATGATGATGCAGTATAGCCTACAGTATATGATGCAGTATAGCCTACAGTATATGATGATGATGCAGTATAGCCTACAGTATATGATGATGATGCAGTATAGCCAACAGTATATGATTATGATGCAGTATAGCCTACAGTATATAATGCAGTATATAGCTACAGTATATGATGATGATGCAGTATAGCCTACAGTATATGATGCAGTATAGCCTACAGTATATGATGATGATGCAGTATAGCCTACAGTATATGATGCAGTATAGCCTACAGTATATGATGATGATGCAGTATAGCCTACAGTATATGATGATGATGCAGTATAGCCTACAGTATATGATGCAGTATATAGCTACAGTATATGATGATGATGCAGTATATAGCTACAGTATATGATGATGATGCAGTATAGCCTACAGTATATGATGCAGTATATAGCTACAGTATCTACACATCTCATTCTAGAGGGGGTTCTACACACCTGTTGGCTACAGTACCAGTAGAGGGGGTTCTACACACCTGTTGGCTGTTGTACCAGTAGAGTGTGGTTCCCTTGAGCACGAACCAGAACCGCTGCCACTTCTGGGTCATGAACATGCTCGTCTCCTTGCGCTTCTTCCACAGCCAGCCGTCGCAGTCGGGGCGACCTAGCTCCCGGCACGACACTCGCCGACGACTCATCGCCGTGGTCTTACCTGCCAGGGCAACAGCCACGCAGGGTCACTACTGGTCACACACCAACACTCTTTATGTTCCCAAGTGTGATGTGTGCTTCCACTCTTATTAATGTAGACACATTAAACATGAGCAGACTGGAGGTGTTAGTTAACTAGCTCAGTACCTTTTGTAGAGCTCTTCTTGGTTTCTTCCTGAGGGAGGAACAGGAAACATCTATTGAGTGAGAATCTGAGGCAATAAAGGATGGCACACATGCTCTCTCTCTCTCTCTCTCTCTCTCTTCGTTCTTTCTTCTCTCTGTCTCTCACACACTTACTTACACAAACACACACACACAGATACCACTTCCACACACAAATTCACAAACAAAAACTCTCTCTCTCACACACACACACACACACACACACACACACACACACACGTACCCTGTGTCCTCCCATCTCGGGGCAGGAGCTGACGCTGCTTCGTGCCAGCTCCAGAGCCCTTGGTGAAGGGCAGGGTGAGGGGGACCTGCGGCCCACTGGCACCTCTAGCTCCAGTCCTAAGCTTGACCTAGACCGATCCAGCTCCTCACTCTCTGCACAGATACACACACACACACACACACACACACACACACACACACACACACAACGCACACACACACACACAAACGCACACACACACACACACACGCACACACACAGACATGCACACACACAGACATGCACACACACAGACACAGACACACGCACCAAACGCAGAGAACACATGTTAAAATCCAATTGGAATCCAAACTGAACTGGTAAACTGAAACTAAAGTGAAATGTCTGCTACCATCGGTCACAAACTAACTCTTTAGTCCAGCTCTTCAGCTGGACACTTGGTACATGATCACTATCATACTCTGTCATGGTCATCTGCCCAAAGATCTCATATGACCTGTCTGTGAGTACACCATGAGGACTATTTAAATAAGCTCTCTCTGAATTCCCTCGAAAATCACGTACAGAGTTGCCCCTTAGGCAGGTGACCCCTGCTCTCACCTGCACCCCTGTGGTTGTGGTGTGAAGTGTTAGTTCCTCTGTCGTCCACACCGCTGTCGCTAGGGAACTCCGGCTCCTCTTGACCCATCAGCTGCCGGGCCTCAGGCCCACTGACGGCAGACCTGTCAATCAAACACTCAGCTGTCAATCACACAACATCACCTGTCAATCAAATGTTCATCTGCCAAACAACCCTCTGTTAACAACAGTCATATGTCATCACAGAAAGGTTGTCGATCACACGGCAAGAAATGCTGTCAGTGACAGTAATCGGTCACACACACAGTCACTTGTCAATCACACAGTCATCTGTCAATCACAGTCACCTGTCAATCACAAAAGTCATCAATCATAACAATCATCAATCACAACAGCTGCTCACAGTCAATAATACAGAATGTGTCAATCAGAAGAGCAGCCATCAATCACACAGTGTTAATCAGACACTGTCACGGTCAATAACACAGAGCGATCAATCAGACATGGCAGCTGTCAATCACACATTGACACTGGTCACAACGCTCATCAATTATCCTGTCCAATTATTCAATTACCTGTACAAGTTAATGACCCGTATAAGAGACATCAATCTGCATTTAATCGCATAGCCATCAAACACACACACACACACACACACACACACACACACACAGAGCAGCTGTCTGTCAATCAAACAGAGCTGTGAAACAGTACCTGTGTTTGTTTACCAGTCATACACTCCTCTGCAACTGTATACACAAACACACCTTTGTACATCTGAGTTCTTTATCTGAACCCACCATTCACATTTCTCACAGAACAGATTAAACTATTTCCAGTGGTGAAACACATGAATAGGTGACACAAATAGGTACAGAAAA
>NC_063189.1:4280484-4290484 GCF_017589495.1 Alosa alosa
CTCACATGCCACACACACACTCACAATACTACACCACACACCTTCACACACACACACACTGCGTACACACACACACACACACACACCTACAACACACACACACACACACACACACACACACACACACACACACACACACACACACACACACACACACACACACACACACACACACACATGAGCGTACCACACACACACACACACACACACACACACTACCCTCAGGTTCAGCCTCTGGAGGCTTCTCTTTTATGCTTTTATGGAGACCGAACCTTCTTTAAGATCTAGTGTGACTCCTTTTGGGGGTTCTCCTGAAGTTTCTTCAGCAGGCCCCTCGACTCCAGCCCACCTTAGAAAAAGCAATCATCATGAGAACCACAAAGCTGAAGGTTCACCTTCATCACCAAATGACATGAAATCTCAATCTAAATGATACAACATTTTCAAGATTTCTTGAAATAGCAAATAATCCAGTCAGCAGCACAGCACGAGTTTCTAATGAGACATTTCTGTGTGTTTGTCAAGTCAAGTCAAGTCAAGTCGGCTTTTATTGTCAATTTCTTTACATGCACTGGTCATACAAAGAATTGAAATTTCGTTTATTACTTTCCCATGCAAGATTACAGACATGCTTTTAAATACAGACATAGACATACTATAGACATAGCCATAGACATTAAATAGACATAAACATTAAATTAAAGTGCAAGACTGAAATATAGAACATGTATGTATCAAAATAGAAATATAGGACATATATATAAAAAAAACATAGAGGTAGTTGTGTTGTATATTTATATAGTCTTAACAGTTACATGAAGTTTAAACTTGAGCTTGTGTGACCTGTATATTTACATTGATATGCAGTATGCAGTAATTTCAAGTATATCAGGCTTGATATACTGGGAAATGTTTAGCAGGCAGCCACTACAATAAACGGGACAGACATAGAGGAGCATGACACTGTAACCTTTACATCACCAAGTGCATCGATGATGTGACCCACACAAAAGACATCATCACTGGGCTAACTGGAAGCCATGGCTGACAGGGATGTCCCTAGGCTGCTGAGGGCCAGAGACAAAGCCTACAGAGCTGGGATGAAGCTGGCATGAAAAACAGCGAGCCAACCTGTCCCGTGGGCATCAAGGAAGCAAAAAAGGAATACACTCACAAGATAACCACCCACTTCAAAGACAGCAGGAACTCACAAAGCCTATGGCAGGGCATTCCAGGCCCTCACGGACTACAAGCCCAAGGCCACAGAGCTGTGAGAGCAACATCCCTCTGCTCAACAACCTGAACCTTCTTTGCTCGCTTTGAAGCACAAAACAGCACCTGCCCACAGAAGACCCATCCCCTCTACATGAGCAGCCCCGTGCCTCTCTGCCGACAGCTGAAGAGGACACCTTTCTGCTATCAACACCCAGAAGGCAACAGGTCCAGACAACATCCCAGGTTAGATGCTGAAGGACTGCGCCAGGGAGCTTAAGGATGTCTTCACAGACATCTTTAACACTTCCCTGAAGCAAGCCATCGCCCCATCATGTTTCAAAGCTGCCACCATCATACCTACAGTCGAAGAAAACTGCTCCATCCTGCTTCAATGACTACCGCCCTGTGGCACTGACACCCATCATCATGAAGTCCTTTGAGCGGCTTGTCATGTCACATATCAAAGCCATTCTCCCCCCCACCCTGGACCCCTTCCAGTTTGCATACCGAGCCAAGCGTCTACAGAGGATGCAATCTGCTCTGCCTCCACCCAGCCCTCACCCACCTGGAAAAAAAGAGACTCATATGTGAGATTGCTGTTTATAGACTTCAGTTCTGCATTCAACACCATAATACCACAACAACTCATCTGCAAACTCGACAAACTGGGACTCAGTACCTACCTCTGCAACTGGCTACTGGACTTCCTCTGTCAGAGGCCCCAAGTAGTACGTGTTGGCAACAATACTCAAGCAGCATCACACTGAGCACAGGGGCCCCAGAAAGGCTGCGGCTCAGTCCGCTGCTTCTTCACCCTGCTGACGATGACTGCACTGCAACCTACAGCAACAATCACATAGTGAAATTTGCTGGACCATCACAACTCTGGTGGGTCTCATCACCAAGGGCGGCGAGACTCAATACAGGTTGAAGGTCGACCATCTGACCACATATGGTGCGGGACAACAACCTCCTGCTGAACGCCAGCAAGACCAAAGAGATTGTTGTTGACTTGGAGAGGTCACACCCAACACCAAGCCACTGACCATCGACGGTGCTGTGGTGGGAGAGAGAGCAGCACCAAATTCCTGGGGGTGCCATCGGTGAAGACCCTCCTGGACCACCAACACTGCATCACTGGCTTAAGAGAGGCTCAGCGCCGCCTGCCTTCCCTAAGGAAAACTCAGGCGAGCAAGTGCTCCACCAGCCATCATGACCAACATTCTACCGAGGCACCATTGAGAGCATCCCTCCAGCTGTATCGCCAGGTGGGGCGGAAGCTGCACTGAATACAACAGGAAAGCCCTGCAGCCATAGTGAACACAGCTGGAAGGATCATTGGTGCTTCACTCCCCTCCCTGAAGGACATTTACACCACCCACCACACCCAAGAAGGCGACCAAAATTGTGAGTGATGCAAGTCACCCCGCCACAATCTGTTTGATCTACTGCCCTCTGGGAAGAGGTACAGAAGCCTTGCGCCTCCCCGCGACTACCAGACTCACCAACAGCTTCATACACCAAGCTGTAAGGATGCTGAACTCTCCCCTCCTCTCCCCCCTCCACCCTCAGCTACATAACATCCTGACATTGGACCAGCAATGGCCGCCTGCACTACTCCACTTGCACACTTGAACACTTGCACACTTGTACACTTTACAACTTGGTGTTGTTGTCCTGAAAACACAACACTTTGCTGCTCTTACATAACTTGCAACCACTATGCCACTTTCTTTATTACTCAGGTCAAACAGAACTACCCAAGCCTCTTATTGGCCTGACTTTGCACTAGTTTTTTATTGACTGTCTATGCACAATTTCAACAAAAATTTGCTGCTCTTATTTTTTCATTATTATATGTGCCCTCTTATTTACTTATGGCTTTTACTTTTTTTGTTTACTTGAATGTTATGTTTGTCTGTGGACTTAAAATTGGTAAAATATGTCTTGTCTTCACCGTGGGATAGTGAGAAACGTAATTTCTCTTTGTATGTCTGGAACATGTGAAGAAATTGACAATAAAGCTGACTTTGACTTTGACTTTGACTTTGACTTGATGTGAAGCAGCAACACGCTAGGCTGCGCAGTCACAGTGCAGTTCCACAGGGCGGTGTTGGGGGTGGGGTGGGGGGGGGGGGTAGACAGGATCCTAGTTTCCTAGGTTCCTGGCTGGTTGGTGGGTGGGGGGCTGTCAGTGATGGGAGAGTGGGTAGAGTGTTCAGCATCCTGATTGCTTGGTGGATGAAGCTACTTGCAAGTCTGGTGTGGTGGGAGGATGAGGCTCCTGTACCGCTTTCCAGAGGGCAGGGGAGGCTGAACAGTTCCTGTGTGCAGGGTGGGTTGTATCCTGACAATCATTAGTGCTTTTGGGTGAGGCGGGTGGTGTAAATGTCCTGCAGGGGAGGGAGTGGTGCTCCAATGATCCTCTTAGCTGTGTTAACAGTGCGCTGGAGGGTCTTCCTGTTCTGATCTGTGCAGCCCGCCCCACACTGTGATGCTGCTGGAGACGATGCTCTCGATGGTCCCTCTGTAGAATGTAGTCATGACAGGAGGCGTGGCACTTGGCCTTCTTCAATTTTTGCTAAGAAGTAGAGGCTGCTGGGCTTTCTTCGGGCCAGTGATGCTGTGTTGGTGGTCAGGAGAGGTCGTCGCTGATGTGCACTCCCAGAAATGTTGTGCTGCTCACTCTCTCCACAGCATCTCCCGATGGACAGTGGTGGCAGTTTGTGGCCTCTCTGAAAGTTGACAACAATCTCCTTGGTCTTGCTGACATTTAGCATGGAGGTTGTTGTCTTGCACCATTTAGCCAGCTACCTGCTTCTTCTCTGTAGTGAGCCTCCCATAAGCTCTTAGTGATGAGGCCCACCAGTGTTGTGTCGTCTCAAACTTCACCCAGATGGTTGGAGCTGTGAGTGGTTGTACAGTCATGTGTTAGCAGTGTGAAGAGCAGGGGCTGAGCACACACCCTTGAGGGGCCCCCTGTGCTCAGGGTCAGAGTGCTTGAGGTGTTGTCCCACACGTACTGCTTGTGGTCTCTGCAACAGGAAGTCCAGCAGCCAGTTGCAGAGGGTACTGAATCCTAGCTTGTCCAGTTTGCTGATGAGTTGTTGTGGTATTATGGTATTGAATGCTGAACTGAAGTCTATGAACAGCATTCTCACATTTGTTTTATAACAATTCTGTGTGCTACCACAGATCCTGCAACAGGCTCTGGAAGTACAGATCATAGCCTCTGTATAAATCATGGCCTCTGTACAGATCATAGCCTCTGTATAGATCATGGCCTCTGTATAGATCATGGCCTCTGTATAGACCATGGCCTCTGTATAGACCATGGCCTCTGTATAGATCATGGCCTCTGTATAGATCATGGCCTCTGTATAGATCATGGCTTCTGGATCCCACCATTCCCCAGTGTAGCTCACCTACAGTAGCCTTAGTGTCCCTTTTGCAAACACTCACATAGGTATTGGGTGAAGACACACACACACACATGGGTATTGGGTGAAGACACACACACACATAGGCATTGGGTGAAGACACACACACACATTGGCATTGGGTGAAGACACACACACACACATGGGCATTGGGTGAAGAGACACACACACATGGGTATTGGGTGAAGACACACACACACATGGGTATTGGGTGAAGACACACACACACACACACACACACACGGGTATTGGGTGAAGACACACACACACATGGGTATTATTTGAAGAAGACACACACACACATGGGTATTGGGTGAAGACACACACACACATGGGCATTGGGTGAAGACACACACACACACACACACACACTCACATGGACATGCAAAAATAGATGCATTAGTAGTATTTTACATTAGTAAAATTCAAACGATGCCCCCAGAGTGTAGCACTGTAGCTGCAAATGTTCATGCATTAGTATTTTGTAGGCACTGTAGCTGCCCCATGTTCATGCCCCCAGAGTGCACTGCATAGCACTGTAGCTGCCCCATGTTCATGCCCCCAGAGTATAGCACTGTCCCCAGAGTATAGCACTGTAGCTGCCCCATGTTCATGCCCCCAGAGTGTAGCACTGTAGCTGCCCCATGTTCATGCCCCCAGAGTGTAGCACTGTAGCTGCCCCATGTTCATGCCCCCAGAATGTAGCACTGTAGCTGCCTGGCTACTCTAGCTGTTGGCTGCAGCAACTTCAGCTACGTAGTACCTATTTTTTACATTTGTTTTTATACCAACAGTACTCGGTGACCTCGAGAAAACAGAGATATATGTGAAAACGTTTTTTTCCCTTTAAGTCTTGTTGCAGTAGCAGTTTTTTCCCCTTTAAGTCTTAAAGCAGGTGTGGGCATGGTGGAGCGGCAGTAAGGACAAACGTTTGATTCCCTAACCCACCGATGCAAACGGTTGGCCCAAGTTTGATTCCCTAACCCACCGATGCAAATGGTTGGCCCTGGTTTGATAGGGCCTTCATGCCAAATGCCAACCTCCGATAGAGGAAAAATAACTTAAACGCAAAGTCGGGTCGGAATTTTTGCTCGGAGACTCGTGTGGAAGCCTTGTACCCCGAGGTATCCGACTTGACATCACTATCATATTCTCAACCACGGCGGCCTCCCTTGCAATAACACAAGAGGCAAATTTCACTCTCATTACAAATAGGCAAGGTAATGATCACTAAATTAACACTACAGATAGAAACACTCACCCGACACATTTTCCGCTTCCTAAACCATACTAAGCGGTTTTAATAACTTATTTATGCATTTCCTGTATTTGTTTTCCGAGCTGAGCTCATGAACACTATCTTTTCGGAGGTCCGGATTTTTAAAGTCCGGTCCTCCAAGCTTACGAACGGCATGAAGGTGCTATGATTCCCAGGTTTGATTCCCTAACCCACCAATGCAGGTCTGTGTCACTTTGGATTACAGCATCTGCTAAATACCAGTCAATTTTACCTGAACATTATTACCAAGTGATGACTACAAGGGCATCAGTATTGAGCTGGACTGTGCTATGGGCATCAGTATTAAGCTGGAATGCTCTGTGCATGAGACGTGTGCCCCCATTAGCTTAGCATAACTCACTGGAAGAGGGTTATTCCAGTTAGCCTATAGCTCCCTTTTAGCTTCAAGCTAACTATAGGCTAACGGGACAGAGTGCTTGAGCTGTGTGCCACCATTAGCCTAGCTTAGCATAACTCGCTGGAAGAGGGTTAGCTCCCTTTTAGCTATAAGCTAACTAAAGGCTAAGCTAAGGGGAATATAGTGCTTGTTCTGTGGGCCACTCACCACGATCTGGTCGTTCACCTGCACCACCTCATCTCCAGCCAGGATCTTCTCACAGAACTCAGCAGCAGACTGGACAGAGCAGAGACCAAACAAAACATGTACATGTTTTATTTACACTTGACTTATTATTTACATTTATCTAAAAAAACAGCATTCACAATCGCACGCCTAGCAGCTTACGATCACACATCGCCACTGTGTCAAAAACAGGGTTTCCAACTCCCCCCCAAAGAGCATTCATGCAAAATCTGCTAAAAGAAAATGCTGCTAATGAGTCTGTGTTTTCATCCACCGTGTTAAGCAAATCCAAACTGGTCCCTCTCCTAACCAAGGAAGGAGTTGTGAACGGCTGTGGGAGAAAAACATAAGGTTCTCTGGGCCGCTTCTAATAAAACATTATGCAAATAACCCAGTTTCCATCAACCTTAGTCACATTACACTCTGTGTGAATCGAAAGTTAACCCATCCCACTATAGAAAAACAATCTTTTATTCAATGTAGAAGATTTTATGCAAATTTCAAGCATTTCAACAATTTCCTTTTTCATTTGAATGGTCAAAATTTGCATTAAAAAGTTGGAAGGAAACCCAGTTATAGTCACAGTCTGATGAAGATCAGAAGTGGTTGAACCTGCTGTCTGCTTTAATGATCTAGCCATTAAAATAAAAGCTTTTAAACACTTTCTTCCTCGTCAACACATATCTGGAGGGCCTGCCCCTTCCCCCACCCCTCCCCATTTATTTCCATGCGCATCCATCTAAAGTTTGACAGAAGTTTGTCACATTTACAAGTCATCTGCTTTTCCCATTATTGTGAGCAGTATATTAGTTCTCAGAATATTTTATTTTTCAGCACTCTCTGTGTACATGAGCACAGTTCTATTTATGATAGATTTCATGTTTTTTTAGAAACGGAGGTGTTTTTTATGCTGGAAAGGACTGTGAGGAGGAGTGGTGTGTGTGTTGTTTGTGTGTGTGTGTGTGTGGGTGTGAGGACTGTGAGGATGGAGTGGTGGAGGACACTGGCCTATGACACAATGGAAAATGTCCAGCTGCTCACAGACCCTTTCCCATGAGAGACACACAAATCATTTCACTGAATATGTCAAAACCACTCACCCAATCTCTCCTCTCTCTCTCTCTCTCTCTCTCTGGTGTGATGTGTGTATATGTGTGTGGTGTGGTGAGGTGTGTGTATATATGTGTGGTGTGTTGTGGTGTGCGTATATATTTGTGGTGTGGTGCGGTGTGCGTATATGTGTGTGGTGTGTGTATATGTGTGTGGTACGGTGTGTGTATATACTGTATGTGTGGTGTGTTGTTGTGCAGTGTGGTGCGGTGTGTGTATATGTGTGGTGCAGTGTGTGTATATGTGTGTGGTGCGGTGTGTGTAGTGTGGTGTGTTGTTGTGCGGTGTGTGTATATGTGTGTGGTGCGGTGTGTGTATATGTGTGGTGTGTTGTTGTGTGGTGTGGTGCGGTGTGTGTATGTGGTGTGTATATATGTGTGGTGTGGTGCGGTGTGTGTATATGTGTGGTGTGTGTATATGTGTGTGGTGTGTTGTTGTGCGGTGTGATGTGTGTTGGCTGAGAGGGTGTGTGACCTCACCTTTGCTACTGAGCCTGTGACATAATGATTACTGGAGCCAGTGGAGATGATCTCTACTCCCTAGAGAGAGAGAGAGAGAGAGAGAGAGAGAGAGAGAGAGAGAGAGAGAGAGAGAGAGAGAGAGAGAAGAAGAGAGAGAGAGGTTATTATCAAAGTAATGCATTCTAAATACTTCATGATGCTGGGGAGGTAGAGAGGGATGTGCATATGTGTATGTGTGGGCTTGTGTGTGTGTGTGTGTGTGTGCGTGTGTTTGGGCTTGTGTTGATGAATGTGCAAGTGTGTGTATGTGGGTGTGGGAGAGAAAGAGAAAGCGAAAGACATAAACTGTGTGTGTGTGTGTGTGTGTGTGTGTGTGTGTGTGTGTGTGTGTGTGTGTGTGTGTGTGTGTGTGTGTGTCTGTCTGTGTGTGTGTGTGGTGTGTGTGTGTGTGTGTGTGTGTGTGTGTGTGTGTGTGTGTGTGTGTGTGTGTGTGTGTGTCCGTCCTGTTGAAACACACAGGCAGTAAAGGACTATCTCTCTGGTCTCTGTGGGCAGATTAATGCTCTGTGTGCAGATCCACGCCACGCCACGCCACGCCACGCCACGCCACGCCACGCCAGGCCACGCCACGGCTGCCCAGAGGCCATCACAGGTTTGAATCTCAAAGAAAAGCATTTCCTGTGAAGCTGTGCTCACAAATGAAGGGAGATTCGTTTTTGTCAAAACACTGGTCTTGCTCTGCTGCTGTGGAAATAGAATTCTCCATGCAGCCATCACCTAGGCCTTCAAATGTGCACTCTCTCCCTCTCCCTCCATCCCTCTCTCTCTCCTTCCCTCTCCTCATCCCTCTCTACCTCTCTCTCTCTCCCTCTCTTCATCCCTCTCTTTCTTCTTCTCTCTCTCTCTCTCCCTCCCTCTCTACCTCTCTCTCTCCTTCTCCCTCCCTCCCTTCATCCCTCCCTCTCTCTCCCTCCCTTCATCCCTTTCTCCCTCCCTCCGTCTCTGGCCCCTGCCCTCCCTTTAACAGTGTGTACCACACAAGACTGTAATTGCATCAGAAGTTAAGGATGGTGCGTACAGGTCACTCTTACTCTAAATGACCTCACCTTTGCTGCTGGCACAGCACAACTGCCTCCGGATCACTATGGCAACGCGTGCAGGAAGAACAAGAAAAACATCATAAAGTACAATGCTGCAGCGCCTGGTGACTCTGAAGCGGATCAAAGCCAAATGTGACCGGATCAGGCCCAGAGCTGTTCCGGCCTCTGCCAAATTGGCAAAGTATGCTAACTGTGTTAGTTCTGGTATGCTAACTGTGTTAGTTCTGTTACTTGATGAGTACAGCTGTGTGTGTGTGTGTGTGTGTGTGTGTGTGTGTGTGTGTGTCTGTGTGTGGGTGCATAAAACAACGCATACAAAAAGGAGAAGAGAGGCCTTCCTCCAGCGAACAGCTTGGCCAAGAGAGTCTCCGCTTACGTCAGGTGTCATCAGGGCCACCTCAGTGTTAGATAACAGACTCCAAGTCCCAGTGTTCTCACTTCAGAGCTACTAGCATCAGTGTATGAAGGCTGAGCTGCTGACTGCGCTGGATGTGTTTAGTAGCCGTTAGCATTGTGTTCCTGGAGCTTATGTGTGTGTGTGTGTGTGTGTGGGTGTGTGTGTGTGTGTGTGTGTGTATGTGTACCAGTTGGTCTCCTGGGTCAGAGGGCACCAGGTCCACACTCTCGAGCCGGGTCGTGTGTGAGAGCAGGGCGTCGGGGCTGCCAGTCAGGATCTCGTCACACACCGCCACCAGCTGCCGACACTGGGGGACAGGAAGTGGGAGGATCACACACACACACACACACACACACACACACACACACACATACAAACACACACATACACACACACATACACACACACACACACA
>NC_063189.1:4295484-4320484 GCF_017589495.1 Alosa alosa
GGAATGGCAGATTGTCTATGAATGTAAAGTGTATGTACAGTCCTTTGGTTTACTACCCCCCACACACACACACACTTCTCACTACCTCTCTCTCTCTCTCTCTCTCTCTCACACACACACACACACACACACACAGCGGAACGCAACCACCCCAGCAATGTAATTCAATTTTTTTAAAAGCAATATCCAGATAATGGAATAGGAAATACAAATCTGCTTTTAACCTCATCAAAAATATAATAAAACCTTTCCAATAATGTAATAAAATATTACTATGCCTTATTTTTTTCAGAACCCAATAATTGAGAAATGATTTCATTATCAGGTTCTGTAAAATACACACTATACTGACTTTGCACACATTCACTCCTCAGCACTCTCAAACATTTCCCAACTCTGAACTCACACTATACTGACTTTGCACTCATTCACTCCTCAGCACTCATGACCCCCACACACACACACCCACACACACCTACAAGACTTTTAGCACTTTTACATCCCTCTCCCTATGCTACAGACCTTTTATTTATTTTTCTTATTTCATCACACGCCAAAAACACACACACACACACACACACACACACACACACACACACACACACACACACATATCTGACTTTTCCAACTTTTGCACAGTTTTTATTTATTATTTTTGTTTTCTCCTCCATCTACCCATGTCCTTGATTGCCTAGCCTTTCTCCCCCCCCACCCCCACCCCACCCCACCCCCATCCCCAACACACACACTTACATCATCACTGTCATCACTTCACATACATACAGCACTCCTCTACATACTTGCTGCACACTGCCCCCCCCCCACATACACAGCACATTGTCTTCAGGATCTTCTCCAACACACATCCTCTACATACTTACAGCACACTGCCCCCCACCTACCCACACACACACACTACACACACATACACACACAGTCACTGCTCCACTCCCGCCCACACACACATCTTCACTGTCATCACTCACATACATTACATACAGTACTCTGCTTGCAATAGTAAGTCCCTGACCCCCCCCCCCAACACACACACTTACATCATCACTGTCATCACTTCACATACATACAGCACACTGCTTGCTACAGTAAGCCTCCTCTACATACTTGCTGCACACTTCCCCCCACATACACACACAGCACATTGTCTTCAGGATCTTCTCCAACACACATCCTCTACATACTTACAGCACACTGCCCCCACCTACCCACCTACACACACTACACACACACACAGTCACTGCTCCACTCCTCCCACCCCACACACACATCTTCACTGTCATCACTCACATACATTACATACAGTACTCTGCTTGCAATAGTAAGTCCCTGCCCCCTACATACACAGCACATTATTTCATCAGGAAACTTCTCCAACACACATCCCCAACATACTTACAGCACACTGCCCCCCCCCCCCCCAATACACAGCACATTGTCTCATGAGGAAGCTTCTCCAACACACATATTGCACACTGCCCTCTCCCCACATACACAGCACACTATCCCATCTCCCCTGTCATCCCCCAACACACACACCAAGACCCCCCTGGCAGTTGGGTTAGCCCCTTGAGTGGATCTGCCCAAGGTTTCTTCCTTGGTAAGGGAGTTTTTCCCTTGCCCCTGTTGCTCTTGGGTGCTCCTTGTTGGTGCCCCCACCCAATCCCAATCCCTCCCCCCCCTTTTTTATGCAGCCCTTGCCACTTAATCTACTACCCCCATTAATACACAAATAGGCTGACACCAGACATAATTTCACTGCATTTCTTACTTCCAGTAACTATATGCATGTGACAATAAACTTCCTTTGTATCCTTGTATCCTTGTATCCCTCATTATCAGGTTCTGTAAAAATAAGAAGAATAAGAAACCCAATAATACAATAACTCCATTTTTAAATGTGTTCTTTTTTACCCTCCACAGTGCAGATGTCCAGAGCTGTGTGGTGGCAGTGCTGTGTGGTGTCAGTGCTGTGTGGTGCTAGTGCTGTGTGATGTCAGTGCTGTGTGGTGTCAGTGTTGTGTGGTATCAGTGCCTGTAAAGGTGTTTAGTGCTGTGTGGTGTCAGTGCTGAGTGGTGTCAGTGCCTAAAGGTGTTTAGTGCTGTGTGGTGTCAGTGCTGTGTGGTGTCAGTGACTCTAAAGGTGTTTAGTGCTGTGTGGTGTCAGTGCTGTGTGGTGTCAGTGCCTCCAAAGGTGTTTAGTGCTGTGTGGTGTCAGTGCTGTGTGGTGTCTGTGCTGTGTGGTGTCAGTGCTTCTAAAGTGCTGTGTGATGTCAGTGCTGTGTGGTGTCAGTGCTGTGTGGTGTCAGTGCCTCTAAAGGTGACCAGAGCTGTGTGGTGTCAGTGCTGTGTGTTGTCAGTGCTGTGTGGTGTCAGTGCTGTGTGGTGTCTGTGTGGTGTCAGTGCCTCTAAAGGTGTTTAGTGCTGTGTGGTGTCAGCTGCTGTGTGTTGTCAGTGCTGTGTGGTGTCAGTGCCTCTAAAGGTGTTTAGTGCTTCAATGTGTGCAGTAAGCTCCTCAGGATGTTCTACCAGTCTGTTGTTGCCAGCGTCCTCTTCTATGCAGTAGTATGTTGGGGAGGAAGCACAAGGAAGAAGGATGCGGGGCGAATTGACAGGCTGGTAAGGAAAGCTGGCTCTGTAGTGGGAGCTGAACTGGAGTGCATCACTTCACTATCTGACAAAAGGACCCTGAACAAACTGATCAACATCTTGGACAATGAGTGTCACCCACTCCACAGCACTATTGTTAAGCAGAAGAGCCTGATCAGCTGGAGACTTCTGCCACTGCCTTGCACAACTGACAGACTGAGAAAGTCATTTGTCCCCAGGGCCATTGAACTGTTCAATGCCTCACTTAAGGGAAGAGGAGATAGACTTCTCTGCATAGTCTGTCTGCCTCTTCACCCCCTCCATGTTTGGTACTGTCTGTCCACTAGCCACTTTTACCACTGTCTTTATGCCTCACTGTTTGCGTGCTATATTAGCACATTAGCACATATGCATAACCCCTCCATGCCACAGCCTAACTGTGGCCACACTTATACATTTTCTTAAATAGTTAAATATATAGATATATAGACTTTACTTTTTACTTTATTTCTGCATTGTTGCACTGCTGGACTTACTCACTTGCACTATCACCATGACACTACCACCATGACACTCATTCACACAGAGCACCTTACCATACACAGAGAATCACAGGCTCAGTCCCTGCCTCAGTCATTACAAGCGCCTCTGATTGGTTAATCACCACTATGTGGATACTGTTTTTTTAGAATTGATTTAGATTAAGTGTTAGTATAATTTGTATTTTTGTCATTTGTATTTTAGTATATTTTTATATATTGTATTTAAGTTTAGTTAGTATAATTTGTATTTTTAGCATATTTAGCATATTCTTTATCTTCTACTGTCCTTATTGCTTAGTTGTGTTTTTATATTATATACTTTAATTACTCTTTTTGCTGTTAAAGAATGTGTTTGTGTTGTCTGTATGCTGCTGAGACCTTGAATTTGAATCTGTGCGAACGCCAGAGGGCTGGGATCAGACGCGGACTAGCTCCTTATAATATCGAGCACCTCTCAGGTAATCAGACAACAACTGCAGTGAGTTGGGAGAGAGAAAGCAAGAACACATAGGCTACTACTGGCCAAATCCTCTCCAATTGTTTAGAATTGGACTCTGGGCGCTTGGGAACAGCTGAGGGAGGAGGCTACTTGAAACTGTGAGTTTCGGGTCGGTGAGCGAAGCCGGACTTTCAGTTGACAGTAATTAACACCCTTTGAACAATCTAAGCTGTGCTAACGCCAGAGGGCGGCCCACGCTGATGCATCATTAGTGAGACAGGAGGACAGCTGCATGCAATTCCTAGCAGAATAAAATAGTGGCTGCTGCTGAAGCGCAGCATAAGCCGCAGCCCTCGTTTTCAGCCAGCCTCGCTTAACACGGACACGGTCAAGACAAGCAAGTTTACCTGTGCAAGTTCACACAAGACAGGCACCGATTAAAGGCAAAATGTGCCGCTCCACCATATCTGTTATCACCGCCATTGCAGAAAACGGCATCATGCCAAAAGGGGCAGAAATCCCCTTCACCTCCAGGAACTTAAACGGTCCTCACCGACAGAAACCTCCTTCTCCATGGGCTTGTGGAACTGTCAATCCGCAGTCAACAAAAAACCGACTTCATAGCTGGCTATGCCAACCACCTTTCATTGGAACTCCTTTGCTCTCACTGAGACTTGATCAAACCAGAGAACACTGCCACCCCGCTGCACCCTCCACTAACCTTACACTATCCACACCCCTCCGCCTATCTGGACGAGGAGGCGGACGGGCCTGCTGATCTCCAACAAATGGAAATTCACCCCGCTACTGCCTACAAACAAATATGTCTCATTCAATTCCATGCCATCACAGTGATCGCCCCAGCAAAACTCTACGTGCTGGTCATCTACCGCCTCCAGGCCAACTAGGCGACTTTATTGACGAACTTGACACTCTGCTATCCTCCATCCCTGAGCATGACTGTCCGCTTCTTGTTCTCGGTGATATGAACATCCACTTAGATGCCCCAGGCTCAGCGGACTTTTTGGCCCTGGTCCACTCTTTGACCTCGAACTGGTTCAAAGCCCACCGACTCACAAAGCTGGCAAAGAGCTTGACTTGATCTTCACTGAACTGCAGCACAGACACCCTCATGGTGACGCTTCTCCATCTTTCTGACCCTTCTTCATCCAGTTCAACGCCAGCCTGACAGAACAGCCTCCGCTCCTCAGCCGATGGTCACGCTCCGCCAAGAACATCCGAACCTGTCTCCAACGACTTCTCCTCTGTGGTTGCCTCCGGCCTACCTCCACTCAACACCTTCTCCTCTCTGGAGGTTAATGAAGCCACTGACTCGCTTCTGCTCCACACTGACCTCAGTGTCTAGACGAAGCTGTGCCCCTCTACCACAAGGCCAGCTCGATCCAAACATTCTCATCCATGGCTAAATGATACCCTCCGATCGCAGCGCACCAAACTCAGAGCCGCTGAGAGGAAATGGCACAAATCCAAACTAGCTGGACGACCTCAAAACTACCAGACACTTCCTGACCTCCTTCTCAGCCAGCATCACTGCTGCTAAGACTGCTTTCTACAATGACAAAATCAACAGCTACACAGACACTAAAAACTTTTTTCAACCTTCAAATCGCTACTCAACCCTCAGCTGCCTCCTCCTCCATCCAGCCTTACTGCAGATACCCTCGCCTCATTTTTTTACAAACAAAGTGGCGGCAATCAGCAGTAAATTTCTACATGCCCACTCAACGCATCTGGCTCAGATACCGCGACTCCTACAACCTCTAGGGACTGCTGGAACATCTTTTTTCAGCATTCACGCCTCTCTCCCGAGAATGAAGTGTCCAGACTCCTGACATGCAGCCGTCCTACCACATGCTCGCTGGACCCTATACCTACGAGCCTACTTCAGTCCATCAGCCCCACCATCGCCTCCAGCTATCACACATGTGATCAATGCTCGCTAACCTCCCGCACATTTCCAACAGCATTCAAAATGGCCCGGTAACACCGCTATTTAAGAAAGCTTCTCTCAACCCTGCTCAAGTCGAGAACTACCGCCTCCTGTCTCACTACTGCCTTTCCTATCCAAAGGCATTGAACCAGCAGTCTCCAAACAGGTCTCTGACTTCCTTTCACAGAACAACCTTCTGGATCCAAATCAGTCTGGGTTCAAAAGCTGCCACTTCTACCTAAACGGCTCTGCTGTCTGTAACAGAAGCCTTAAAGAAGCCAGGGCGACCGCCGGGTCATCAGTACTCATTCTGCTTGACTTATCGGTTGCTTTGACCGTTAATCACCGATCCTTCTCTATACCGCTGACATGGGAATCTCCGTTCTGCTCTCCTGGTTTGAATCCTACCTCACAGGACGCCGCTTAACGATCATGGCTTGGTCAGCTATCTGCACCTCACCATCTAACCACAGGGGTCCCCAGGGCTCAGTGCTGGGCCCCTCCTCTTTGCTATCTACACCACCTCCTTGGGACAGATTATCCGCTCAAGACGGCTTCTCATACCACTGCTATGCAGACACTACACACAGCTCTATCTGTCCTTTCCACCTGATGACCCCTGGTTTCAGCACGGATCTCGGATTGCCTTTCAGACATAGCTACATGGATGAAGGCACACCACCTCCAGCTGAACCTCTCAAAGACTGAACTGCTGGTCATCCCAGCTAAACCTACCATACACCACGACATCAACATCAAATTTGACTCCCCTGTCTGTTTCAATCCACCAGGACTGCAAGAAATCTAGGAGTTGTTCTTGACAACCAACTAAACTTCTCGGATCATGTTGCCTCAGTCGCCTCGGCATGCCGCTTTGCACTCTACAACATACGGAAAAATCAGGACTTACTTGACTCAAGATGCTACCCAACTTCTGGTTCAGGCAATTGTCATCTCACCACTCGACTACTGCAATGCTCCTCCTGACAGGTCTCCCAGCCTGCGCAGTGAAACCACTTCAGATGATCCAGAACGCTGGGCGGCGCGCTTGGTCTACAACCAACCCAAAAGGGCACATGTTACCCCGCTGCTCATCCAGCTACACTGGCTACCTATGGCGGCCGCGATCAAATTCAAGTCTCTAACGCTTTGCCTACAAAGTAGTCTCCCCGGTTCTGCTCCCACCTACTTGAATGCCCTCATACAGACTTACACTACTCTCCAGACCGGGCCAAGGCCCTCTGATTTAACGACGCCTAGCTCTACCACCGCACGCCAAGCCAATCCAAACTTTTTCTCATCTGTTGTTCCTCGTTGGTGGAACACACTGCCAGTTCCTACAAGGGCAGGGACATCCTTTTCCACTTTCAAAAACTCCTGAAGACCCAGCTCTTTAGAGAACATCTACCTCATAGCAACACTTTACAACAAGTCTTACTGATCCTAGCACTCACCAGCCGCTTTTAAACTGACAAGTAACTGTTAAAAACAGCACTCACCGACGACTTATTCTTACTGTACTCTAATGTTTTTTTGTTTTTTTAAACTGTCCTAAAATTGTGAGAATTGTTCTAAAACGTACTGTTTACCATGTTGTTAGTCGCTTTGGTTAAAAAGCGTCAGCCAAATGTAATGTAATGTAATGTAATGTAATGTAATGAATTTCCCCTGGGGATCAATAAAGTATCTGTCTATCTATCTATCTATCTATCTATCTATCTATCTATCTATCTATCTATCTATCTATCTAGTACTGTGTGGTGTCAGTGCTGTGTGGTGTCAGTGCTGTGTGGTGTCAGTGCCTCTAAAGGTGTTTAGTGCTGTGTGGTATCATGCAAATGTGACTTGAGTTATTATTAAACTCTGTCCTTCAACACTGAACACGAACCTACAGGTGAATAAGAGTCAGATATCCTCTCCACTGAACTCAAACTCACAGGTAAGGAAGACTCAAGATATTAAAATTCTGTCCTTCAGCACTGAACCCAAACCCACCTGTGAGTGAGACTCAGATATCCTCTCCACTGAACCCAAACCCACCTGTAAGTGAGACTCAGATATCCTCTCCACTGAACCCAAACCCACCTGTAAGTGACACTAGATATCCTCTCTAAGGCTTCTCTTTTCTCAGGCCACTTCACCCCCCCTCTGCCGCGGCATCCTCTGATCATGACTCGTGTGCAGCCTTGTCCACTGTTCCTCTGCGGTCCACTTGACAATAACTGACTACTGTGAGCTTGATTTGCATGCATTTTCCTATAATTACGAGCTGCCCAGACATACAGGCACTGTACGACCATGATTGCCTTCCCCCGTCCGACTGTGATTACCTTCCCCCGTCTCACCTGCAATAGAGACGGCCCTGCACAAATAGCCTCTAAAAAGGGCAACCACAGAGAGCATGTAATCAGTGTCAGACAGCAAACAAATATATGCACATCTGTCTCCATGCCAACCAAATTTACACAACTGTCTCCATGGCAACCAAATATATGCACATCTGTCTCCACGCCAACTCAATGTATGCACTTTTGTCTCCATGCCAACCAAATGTATGCACATCTGTCTCCATGCCAACCAAATATATGCACACCTGTCTCCACGGCAACAAAATATATGCACACCTGAATGCAAACTTTTGTCTCCCATGCTTAACCAAAATGTATGTGCTAACCAAATATATCTGCACATCTATGTCCAACCAAATATATGCACATCTATCTCCATGGTATCTCAAATACATGCACTTCTATCTCAACTAATCAAATACATGCACATATAGATGGATAGATAGATAGCATTGGGATCCTCAAGACCAGTCTCCATGCCAAACAAATATATGCACACCTGTCTCCTGGGCAACGTAAATATATGTAATACCTCCGAATCCACGCCTAAACAAATATATGCAATATCTATGCCAACCAAATATATGTACAAAATAACCAAATATATGCACATCTATGTCAACGTTAACCAAATATATGCACATCTATCTCCATGGCAATCAAATACATGCATATCTATCTCTGCACCAATCAAATACATGCACATATAGATGGGATAGATAGATAGATACTTTATTGATCCCCAGGGGAAATTCAAGACCAGTCTCCATGCCAACCAAATATATGCACACCTGTCTCCACGCCAACCATAAAGAAATGCAGAAGCAGCACACCCATGTGAGTGGCAATAAAATCTGTGATACAGTAACACAACAATATGTATTTTTCATGATCTCATTCACTCTTATGGAGTGAGGGCAAGGTAATGCATAAAACATTACCATAAATGAGAAGAGGACGATGAAACTCAGGGTGACTTTTTGTGGTTGTGTGCTTGCTACCTATGGAGCACACATTCTCTCAGAGTGATCTTGTGTGGTCGTGTGCTTGCTACTGTACCTATGCAGCACACATTCTCTCAGAGTGATCTTGTGTGGTCGTGTGCTTGCTACTGTACCTATGCAGCACACATTCTCTCTGAGCACCTCTCTGTCTGTACTGCACTATATACGCAAGTGGAGTGAGGCAAGTGGCTGTATGGATGAGTGACGAGTCATCAGGTATTTATAGCCTTGGGACAGCATACTCAGGAGAGCAAATGGATTCAGTATCTATAGGTCTGGTGTGTGTGTGTGTGTGTGTGAGTGTGTGTGTGTGCGCGAGTTCAGATCTGGTGTTAGGATCATGATCAATGTGTCTTTGTGCTTTTGCGGATGTGTCTGTATGTCTGGCATGTAAATCAGATATGAGAGAGGTGATTCCCTAAGAATAGGTCAGCTCAAATGGACAGCTACAGTACATGAAGCTGAGCTCAAATGGACAGCTACATGAAGCTTCAGAAAAACACACACACACACACACACACAAACACATAGAAAGAGACACACACAAACACACACACATAGAAAGATAGAGAGAGATAGAGAGAAAGAGATAGGGAGAGCTCACAGACATGGATAATGGCATACACACACACATAATGGCACACACACACACACACACACACACACACACACACACAGAAAAACAAGTCCAAATAGAGTATGTCCACATCTTTCGTCTTAATAAAGACAAACACACATGCACACAACAGAACACAAGACACACACACTCTCTCTCTCTCTATCTCTCTCTCGCTCTCTAATCATACACCATTGCTAACTTAGGGCTGTTTCCGACACGTCGTCCAGTGTTTTGAGTCTGACCCCCACACCCCCCTCAGGTAATGAAAGATATCACGTGGTTGTGCAGTGTGTTACTCACACACACACACACACACACACACACACACAACACACACACACACACACTCTCTCTCACACATACACACACTCAAAAAGACACAACTCAGGATGAAGTTATTATCCCAGTGTGGTGTACAATGCACTGTGTGTTATAACACACAACTTCCTAAGAATAACCAAACACACACACACACACACACACACACTGCTTGAGCCCCTGCAAGCATCTCACAGAAGCCCTGTATATCCCATCTGCTTGGCTGACTTGGTCGACTATACAACACTTAACCAACAACAACAGTAAATACTCAAACTGTGACTCATGTTTAATCTGTCCACACACAGCAGTGCTAACAGAGATTATAATCTGTTTCCCAGCATGGGGATGCTAAACATGAAAGAGCTGAATATGTGTGCTTTTCTGTCATGCACTGCTCCTGGGGGAACGAAGAGAAGAGAGCGGACAGAAAAGGCTGTGCTGGCCAGGGCGTGGGCTTGCTTTTAAAGGTCTGCAAAACACAGAGCAATTTGGTGAAGTGCAGGAGCGGTCAATTCAATTAGACAAAATAAAACAGGCTGGGTCGTAATCTAATTCGGAGAGGATTGGGCCTCTGAGCATTGGAGTGGGACCCCCTTAAGGACACAAACAGAGTCACGGCCACAGTGACCCCTCTTGGCCAATATTCCCTAAAAGATTCATCATGAGATGAACTGAGATAAGTCCAAAATGGCTGTGATTACCGGTGGCGCTCGGCCTCCTCTACCAAGCCCACTCTCACTAGTGCCATGCTGACCGCTCGATGGTGTTTTATGCCCCCAACGTCGTCTTCCAGGCAGCACTGCCACCACTGACTTAAAGGCACCTAATCCTAAACCTAACCCCAACCCTAACCCTAACCCATGCCTAACCCTAGTGCCTTCCAGGCAGCGCTGCCTTAAAGACAACGTTGGGGGCATAAAACACCAAGAAACATGCTGACCTCTACCAAGCCCACTCTCACTCTGAGACACAGAGACAGAGTCAGCGCCACAGTGACCATGAGGTGTTTACATTTATTCATTCTTTTATTTAGTATGTAGCTTAATCCAAAGCTATTTACAGTACAGTCCATCAATATACAGCATTCTGTCAGTGGGGTGGGGGGGGGGGGGGTCCGAGCACTCCGGGCACTTTTTCTGCTTTTCTGGTTAGACAGAAACTGCATTTCGTTGTCTCTGTACTTGTACTCTGCACAATGACAATAAAGTTGAATCTAATCTAATCTAATAAACAATACAAGGATAACAAATTCTGTATGGATATAGCACACTTTCTGTGATATAAACATGCTTGGCTCCAGCAGACTAGAGACAGTGTGTTGACCATCACAGTGCAGCACAATCGTGCTCTTTATGCCACACTGAGAGCCTTCTTCGTTACAAAAGGAAGGACTGGATAATATTTGTTTTTTGTCTGGATATTTAAACACTCACTAGCCAGCCCAGCGCTAGGCTAACACACCCAAAATGACCCATTTAAACACTCACTAGCCAGCCCAGCGCTAGGCTAACACACCCAAAATGACCCATTTAAACACTCACTAGCCAGCCCAGCGCTAGGCTAACACACCCAAAATGACCCATTTAAACACTCACTAGACAGCCCAGCGCCAGGCTAACACATCCAAATGACCCATTTAAACACTCACTCAAAAGCCTATTTAAAACACTCACTAGGCCTAACACACCCAAAATGACCCATTTAAACACTCACTAGTTGTAACATACCTGTGGAGAGTTGAATGTTAATCCAGCTAATCCAAGTAGTTCACACAGAAGAATTCACAGTTTCTTTTCAGTCTTTCCCTCCCTCTTTTCCTCTTTATCCCTCTCTCTCTTCTCTTCTCTCCCTTTCTCTATATCCCTCTCTTGCCTCTCTCTCTCCTTCTCTGTGTTTTCTCATGGGCTTCTCCAGTGGTTTCCCATGTTCCAGCTCACTGCCCTCCTGAGAGCTGAGACTGTGGCCTCTGGAACAGGGAGTGTAGAGAGAGAGAGAGAGAGAGTGCATGTGAGACTATATAAGTGTGTGTGTGTGTGTGTGTGTGTGTGTAAGTAAGAGAGTGTTGAGTGAGCAGCTGACTTGCGTCCCGCACCTCCTCCAGGGCACTAATGAGAAAAACTTCTGAAGTTCAAATACCCTCCTTACACACACACATACACACACACACACACACACACACACACACACACACACACACACACACACACACAAACAAACAAAACAAACAAACACACACACACACACACATACACAAAACAAACAAACAAACACACACACACACACACACACACAGTTACAGACAAACACACATACATGTGACACAAAGATACAAACAAACACACACAAACACAGACACACATCTACATATCACAAGTACACACAAAGAGAGGCATTCTTATGCAAAAAAGACAGACATGCTCATCACTGACAAACACAGTGTGTGTGTGGTCTGTGTGTGTGTGTAGGTGTGGTCTGTGGGTGTGCGTGTGCATGTATTGTGTGTGTAAGAAGGGTGTGAGTGGGTGTGTGTGTGATGGTGTGTGCGTGCGTGCGCGTGTGTGTGGGTGTGTGTGTGTGTGTTCTTTCTAGGGATCTAGCAGCACGTCACTGCGCCTCTCTCAGATGATGACCTAGTTCTCCGGCAGATGACGAGCTGGTGACGACGGCAGCTCTGCTCAAAGAGTTCCTCTGTCCACCGCACGCCAATCAAGGACGCTCACGCACACACACACGCAAACATATACGCAGACACACGCACACACACGCACACACACACACACACACACACACGCAGAGACACACACGCAAACATATACGCAGACACACACGCACATAGACACAGACACACGTGCACACACACGCACACTGACACACACGCAAACACACACGCAAACACACAGGGACACAACGCAGAGACACACACTGACACACACACACGCTGACACACACGCTGACACACACACACTGACACACACACACCGACACACACACTGACACACACACTGACACACGCTGACACACACACACTGACACACACACGCAGAGACACACGCAGAGACACACGCAGAGACACAAAACAAACAAACACACACACACACACACACACACACACGCAGACACACACGCTGACGCTGACACACACGCTGACACACACGCTGACACACACGCTGACACACACACGCTGACACACGCAGACACATGCAGACACGCGCAGACACACACGCAGACACACTCGCAGAGACCCACAGCACTGGAGGTGTCGACTGATCTCATGCCCAGGGGGGCTAACGATGACACGTGGACAGACATGGAGCAAACTCTAGGACGAGATGAGGTGTGGACAGACATGGAGCGAACACTAGGACGAGATGAGGTGTGGACAGACATGGAGCGAACACTAGGACGAGATGAGGTGTGGACAGACATGGAGCGAACTCTAGGACGAGATGACGCATGGAGCGAACTCTAGGACGAGATGACGCATAGAGCGAACTCTATGTGTGTAAGATGCCCTCAGCCACAGGTGGAGAGAGAGAGAGGGAGGGAGAGGGAGAGAGAGGGAGAGAGAGGGAGGGAGAGGAAGAGAGAGGGAGGGAGAGTGTGTGTGTGTGTGTGTGTGTATGTCGGAGTTCTACCTGTGTGCATTAGTGTGTATTAGTTCTACCTGTGCGCTTAACACAGGTGATCTCACTAATTAGCTGATCTACCTGCTTAAGAGTTGTGCTCATTAGAATCAGCTGATTAAGTGAATTGTTGGGATAAAAATGTGGCAGGACTTTTACAGCTCTGGAGCTATATCAGAAATGAGCCTCCTCTCCATCATGCAGCAGCCGTCCTATTCAAGCCATCTGAGGCCAGTTTTCAGAAGGCTCCCAGAGACCCTCTAAATACCAGTGCAGGAACCTTCACAGATCACACCAGTGGGACTAGAAAGTTCCAGAACGAACGTCTGGGTTCATCAAATAGAATTTTCACATGATGATGGTGTATATGAAGAGTTCAGATGCAAAACCCTCTAAATCCGTCTGACCACATTTCTTTTAAATGAGCATTTAAAATCCGGTTGTGGGAAGAGAGTGTTGCGGGAAGAGAGTGTTATTTAGTGGGTTTGGAAGTTAAATTATTTGATTAACGTATACTATGTGAGGAGAGCATTCACTCACCATCTTTATCTCATTTTTGACGTAGGTGGCATTTAGAGGCTTTTGCATCTGAACCCTTCATATATTGATGACTGGACAACAAGTTGCCTTAGTGATGATTAAGTTCTCAAGATACAGTACAGGCCAAATGTTTGGACACACCTTCTCATTCAATGTGTTTCCTTTATTTTCATGACTATTTACATTGTAGATTCATCAAAACTATTAATGAACACATGTGGAATTATGTACTTAACAAACTTAAAAAGTGTGAAATAACTGAAAACATGTCTTATATTCTAGTTTCTTCAAAGTTGCTATTTTTTAAAAATGTAGTACCATATTCAGCAAGCCATAACTTGACAAATATTCATCTGTGGGCCAAATAACTTTGTATTCATTCATAGTTTTGATGCCTTCAGTGAGAATCTACAATGTAAATAGTTATGAAAATAAAGAAAACGCATTCAAATGAGAAGGTGTCCAA
This sequence comes from Alosa alosa, assembly GCF_017589495.1. NCBI lineage: Eukaryota > Metazoa > Chordata > Actinopteri > Clupeiformes > Clupeidae > Alosa > Alosa alosa. Next base: position 4,309,942 of record NC_063189.1, read on the forward strand.
ACTTTTGCCCTGTACTGTAGATATTTCTTGCCATAAGTGGGAAATACCTCAAACGCTGACCTGTGTGTCATCACCTTCAGAATCTCACACTGCTGATGTGATGTTGAACACGTCCTGTGATTATGACGTTCATAACTCCCCTGCAGAAGGGTGGAGCATGACTCAGTAGTTACCAAGGAGAGTTTGATAGTAGCCTACTGGAAAAGTGAGCAGGGAGAGAAACACGTTTCACACACTCCACTCTCTGTCCTCTCCACCAGCCTGCACACACACACTCCACTCTGTCCTCTCCACCGGCCTGCACACACACACTCCACTCTGTCCTCTCCACCAGCCTGCACACACACACTCCACTCTGTCCTCTCCACCGGCCTGCACACACACACTCCACTCTGTCCTCTCCACCAGCCTGCACACACACACTCCACTCTGTCCTCTCCACCGGCCTGCACACACACACTCCACTCTGTCCTCTCCACCGGCCTGCACACACACACTCCACTCTGTCCTCTCCACCAGCCTGGTGCAAGGAGGACATCTTGGCCCAGCAGCTATGTGTTTGGTGATCATTTCATAAGCACTAATGATGAGGTAATATAATTGTTTAAAATGTGTCAATAGGTTCCATAGCCATAAATATATTACTGTCTGCTTGAGGATAAATACATTACTGTCTGCTTCAGGATAAATATATTACTGTCTGCTTCAGGATATCCTGCTTTCCTGATCCTGGGCCCCAGAGAAGAATGGGCAGAGATGCACTGCCTGGCCCCTGCTGCTCAGTGCACTGCCCACACTATGCCCTCTACATGCCCACACTATGCCCTCTACATGCCTACTTCAGAGAAATGAGTCACAAGTTATCCTTTAGTGAGCGTTTCGTAATCCCATAATCAAACTTTTATATACAGGAGACACCAACGGGGAGCCTGTTTGTAGAACTCCGACACACACACACACACATCCTCCCTCCCTCTCTCTCTCCCTCTCTCCACCTGTGGCTGAGGGCATCTTACACACACACACACGCAGACACACGCACGCAGACACAGACACACACACACACACACACACCCTCCCTCCCTCTCTCTACCTGTGGCTGAGGGCATCTTACACACACACACACACACACGCCAGAGGCACTCTCTCTCTCTCTCTCTCTCTCTCTCTCTCTCTCTCTCTCTCTCTCTCTCTCTCTCTCTCTCTCTCTCTCTCTCTCTCTCTCTCTCTCTCTCTCTCTCTCTCTCTCTCTCTCTCTACTCTCTCTCTCTCTCTCTCCCACCTCTCCCACCTCTCCCACCTCTCTCCACCTGTGGCTGAGGGCATCTTTCAGGTAACCCTCTTATTTCTGCTTTGGATTTACCATTTCATAATCCAGGCATTGGAATCTTGACCTTTATGGAGATAGGCTCAGCTCACCTGACTTTTTTCCCAGACTCAATTGCCAGAAGGTGTGTGTGTGTGTGTGTGTATTGTTGTTGACATTGTGTGTGTATGATGATGATATTGTGTGTGTGTATGTGCAATAATGCATGACTCTCAATTACACCAAAGTCTTTGGTTAAGAAGAAGAGCTCAGCAGACACAGAAAGAACGAAGAGTCTTACTTCGGTCTTTGTCTTTAAAAAGTTTTACTTTTTAACTTTAAAATAAAACACAGAACTGGAACATTTCAGCATACACAGTCTACACAGCGTGTCCACGTTCTGTTTTGATAGAACTCAGAACACAGACCCGGAACATTTTAGCCTACACAGTCTACACAGCGTGTCCATGTTCTGTTTTGATAGAACTCAGAACACAGAACCGGAACATTTCAGCCTACACAGTCCACACAGCGGGTCCATGTTCTGTTTTCTGTTATAATTTATGAAACTTAAAATGAAACGATAAAACTTGTATCTGAGTTTAGTTTTGGTTTCCTGACTGATTGGCATGCCATTTGCAGTCACTCAGCAAGCACACGGCTCAGGTTACAGAATCACACCTCTCAGGCCTGTCATGACCACAATCAAGAACAAAAAAAAAAGCAGAACCGTCTGTCACGCAGCGCATTTGTAGCAAAACAACCTGCTGCAAAAGTGTGTTACGCAAATGGAGACTATTTTTTCAACAGTTTCTTCAGCAAAACGGGAGGCATTGGGGCACACTTTGTGTGTGTGTGTGTGTGTGTGTGTGTGTGTATATGTGTGTGTGTGTGCTGCAAACCGATCTGAAGCTGTTTCCAACCGTTTCCTCTGTGGAGCTCAGTGAGAAACACTGACGGTGGAGCTGGAAGCATTGGGCCGGTCACTCACTCATTCATTCGGTGAGGGGAACGTGACTAACGGCCGAACACGAGGACACAAGGACAGAGCTGGCCCCGGGGCCCGGCTGGCCCACACAAACAGGAAGAGGGCAAACAATGACTTGTCATGAATAAGTGGAGGGCATGGAGGTAGGGGAAGCCCGGTGGTCCAAACAGAGCCTGACCATATGAGGCCGTCTGAGCGCCTGATTACTCTCAGACAGACGGGGATGAGAGCCCAAACCAAAACAACAGCCCTCACACAGAGAGGAGCTCAGGGAGCTGCTATCCACCCCAGGCATGTGTGTGTGTGTGTGTGTGTGTGTGTGTGTAGCCAAAGCATGAGACTGCATTGTTTCTTCACAGATGTTCTTCGGAGTGGTCATTTCCCGCCTTCCTTCCCCCGTTAATGAGTTTTCACTCTAATATGGAGACGGAAACCTGTCACCTAACATCACGGCACAGCAACGCACACTTCTACTCCTCCCTCCACCCCTGCATTTACACACACACACACACACACACACGGCAACGCACACTTCTTGTCATCATCCGTCCCCGCGTTTACACACACACACACGCACATGGCGGCGCGAAAATTTCTATCGCTCCATCCGTCCGCCGTTTACGCGCGCACACACACACACGCACGCGCACACACGCGGACGGCAGGCTATATCATCCTCGCCCTGCTCCTTTCCGCCGCACACCGCACGCACGCACGCACTCCGCACCACGCACGCACACTTCATATCTCCATCCGCCCCTGCGACCTGCATCACTCCGTCGGCCTGGGGAGTATCCCGGGCCTCCCGTCTCTGATGGACCTCCTCATGGATCTGCATCTAGGGATCCAGTGGTTGTGCGGTGGAACATCATCGCTGCCGGTGATCTGCATCTGGGGTCGGTGGACAGCCTGTGGGACCCTGTCGGGACCTGGCCCTGGAGAGCTCGGATCGCCTCTGAAAACGTTTGGCAGAACAAATGACTGCGGGATGGAATCTAAACGTAATGATGTGATGATGATAACTAATGTAATAATAACTAATAATGTAATAATAGCTGTGTGTAATAATAATGTGTGACTGCGGGATGTATTTAAACATCCTTGTAATGATATTATTGTGTGTATTGTGTGTGAGCTTTTAGAACAGTGTAAGCAATATTGTAATGATGTGTATTTGTGTGTGTGTGTCAATGTGTGTGTATATTCAATGTGTATAATATTGTGTGTGTTGTTATTGTTGACTGCAGGCTGGTAATAACATGTGTGTGTGTGTGTGTGTGTGTGTGTGTGTGTGTGTATTATTGTGTGTGTGACTGCAGGCTGGGGTAGCCACATGTGGACTTAAAATAGACTGTGAAAGAAGAGCCAAGAGAACATAGTTAACTTGAACTCTCTGCCAGACAAGACTCAAGTCCACTGAACAAATTTAGATCAGGGTTCATTATGAACACTTTCTCTCTCTCTCTCTGTTTTGTTTGAGTGTATGTCTGATATTGTGTATGTCTTTGTGTATATTGTGTGTGTGTATTGTGTGTACTGGCAATATTGTGTATATGTCTGTATTATTATTGATGACATATGTATTGTGTATTGTGTGTGTGTGTGTGTGTGCATTATTGTACTGTATGTGTGTATGGCATATGTATTGTATTGCCCTTGTGTGTGTATTATTATTGATGTGTGTGTGTGTGACATCGTGTGTGTACTGTATGTTAGTGTACGTAATATTATTATTGATGATATTATGATAGCCAGCAATAATGATGATATTGTGTGTGTGTGTGTGTGTGTGTATTATTATTGATGATGTGATACGTATTGTACTGTATGTGTGTGTGTATATTGTGTGTGTGTATATGTGTGTGTGTGTGTGTGTGTGTGTTATTGGTATTATTTATTATTGTGTACTGTATGTGTGTATGTATATTATTGTGTGTGTGTGTGTATGTGCGTGTGGGCGTGTTGTGTGTGTGTGTGTGTGTGTGCTTATTTATTGGTGCGTGTATTGTGTGTGTGTGTGTGTGTGTGATACAAAAGCCCACCCCAAGTCTGTCATGTCTGCATATCTGTGTGCTGCTGCATCAGATGGATAAGTGTAAGTATAGAGGAACATCCTGTAAACGCAGATAACAGAGCTCCATATAGCAGAAGTGCAGCCACATGCACCCACACAGTGAAGCTGGAGTCAACCAAAACACTACAGTACCTCATCAAACTGCTCTGAATCCAGATTCAGTCACTCCTCAGGTACCAGTGAATCCAGTGAGTCCTCTTTCAAAAGCAGCAGTGCCCGGCCGTTCATGACCTTTTCGTTTCCGGTCAGGTGGTTCAGTGGTGGGTGTGATGATGTTGCTTTGTTTAACTCCAGCGACGGCAGATTGAATGCCAGGGGGAACTGAAATGAACCGCCAGCTCCCCACCCGGCATGACACCTCCTTTCTGTCTGCTTAGGATATCACACACGCACACACACACCGCTTTCAGGACACGCCTGCGCGTGGTTTGTACACTCCCACCCACACACACATGAACACACCTGCTTTTGGTTCATGCGCTCACACGCAGCGCAGACACACACCTGATAATGCTCTCTCTCACACACACTGTGAACCAGAGACACACACGTAGAGACAGGGGACAATGAACATAAGGAACAAAACTGGGGCGCCTGCTCCGGATGGTTCATACCATCCCATACACACGCACACCCCCCCACCACCCACCCGCACCCCACACACACACACTGAACGCACGGACACACGCACACACACACACCTTATTTCCCTCTCCTCCTCTTCTGTCTGAAGGCATGAAAACATATACAAACATGTTCATCAGTAACCAGTTGGACCTGCCACAGCCATCTACCCCTCTTAGGTGCAAACATGACACTCTCTCTCTCACACTCTCTCTCTCACACACACTCTCTCTCTCTCTCTCACACACACACTCTCTCTCTCTCTCACACACTCTCTCTCTCTCTCTCCTCTCTCACACACACACACACTCTCTCTCTCTCACACACACTCTCTCTCTCTCACACACCTCTCTCTCTCCCTCTCTCTCACTCTCTCCCTCTCTCTCACACACTCTCTCTCTCACTCTCTCCCTCTCTCTCACACACTCTCTCTCTCCCTCTCTCTCACTCTCTCCCTCTCTCTCACACACTCTCTCTCTCTCCACCTTCTCCTTTGTCTTTCACTTCACAGTCACATCCCCCTTTCTTTTGGGTTCTTTATGTTTCTTTTCTTCTCTTCTCCCCTCCCTCTCTCTCTCACTCTCTCTTTTCATCTCCCTCTTTCTGTCCCAGTGATCCCTCTCTCTCTCACTCTCTCTTTTCATCTCCCTCTTTCTGTCCCAGTGATCCCTCTCTCCTGTGGCAGTTTGTTTTATCTCAGGACACACACAGACTCATTCCCACTACTCTACCTCTCATTCACACACACACACACACACACACACACACACACACACACACACACACACACACACACACACACACAGACTCATTCCCACTACTCTACCTCTCATTCACACACACACACACACACACACAGACTCATTCCCACTACTCTACCTCTCACACACACACACACACACACAGACACACACACACACACACACAGACTCATTTCACTACTCTGCCTCATTCACACACACACACACACACACACACAGACTCATTCCCACTACTCTACCTCTCACACACACACACACACACACACACACACACACACACACAGACAGACTCATTCCCACTACTCTACCTCTCATTCACACACACACAAACACACACACACACACACTCACACACACAGACTCATTCCCACTACTCTACCTCTCATTCACACACACACACACACACACACACACACACACACACACACACACACACACACACACACACACAGACTCATTCCACTACTCTACCTCTCATTCACACACACACACACACAGACTCATTCCCACTACTCTACCTCTCATTCACACACACACACACACACACACACACACACACACACACAGACTCATTCCCACTACTCTACCTCTCATTCACACACACACACACACACAGACTCATTCCACTACTCTACCTCTCATTCACACACACACACACACACACACACACAGACTCATTTCCACTACTCTACCTCTCATTCACACACACACACACACACACACACACACACACACACACACACACACACACACACACACAGACTCATTTCCACTACTCTACCTCTCATTCACACACACAAACACACACACACACACACAGACTCATTTCCACTACTCTACCTCTCATTCACACACACACACACACACACACAGACTCATTTCCACTACTCTACCTCTCATTCACACACACACACACACACACTCCCCCTGCCCTCTCTCGTATTCACAGACACAGACACACACACACACACACACACACTCCCAGTACTCTCTCGCATTTACACACACACACACACACACACACACACACACACACCACACACACACACACACACACACTCCCAGTACACTCTCTCGCATTTACACACTAACACACACACACACACACACACACACACACACTCTCTCTCGCATTTACACACACTAACACACACACACACACACACACACACACACACACACACACACACACAGAGATTCATTCCCACTACTTGGTTTGGACTCACATGATTCTGTTGAAAGAAAATAGCGCAGAACTATTTGAGGTATGCTTGCTATGATTGTTGTGGTGTTCACATGCACGGCAGCTTCCAACCTGCTCAGAGGAGGGAGAGCTTGGAGATGACAGCGTGTGTGTGTGTGTGTGTGTGTGTGTGTGTGTGTGTGTGTGTATGTGTGTGTGTGCCAAGCGAGAGATAACGTGATGTTTGAGTCAAACACACACTTACGCACACATGCACACACAAACACAGACGCACGCACACACACACACACACACACACACACACACAGACACACAAACACACACACTGGCGGTTCTGTTTTTCTCTGTCATCTTTGTTCACATCTCCATGCGTCAGGACCACACCACACACACCACCTCTTGAATCAGTTCTCTAAATATTTACTCTGCCGTTCTGCATCGGCCGACTCATATGTGAGACCTCTTGGCCACCTCCAACACATGAGACCTGTTGCGATGCCAGGCCATGCCATTCCACCTTCAACACAGGAGACCTGTTGCGATGTCAGGCCATGCCACCTCCAACACAGGAGACATGCTGCAATGCCAGGCCATGCCATGCCACCTCCAACACATGAGACCTGCTGCAATGCCAGGCCATGCCACCTCCAACACATGAGACCTGCTGCAATGCCAGGGCATGCCACCTCCAACTCATGAGACCTGCTGCGATGCCAGGCCATGCCACCTCCAACACATGAGACTGGATGCGATGCCAGGGCATGCCACCTCCAACACATGAGACCTGCTGCGATGCCAGGGCATGCCACCTCCAACACATGAGACTGGATGCGATGCCAGGCCATGCCACCTCCAACACATGAGACTGGATGCGATGCCAGGCCAGCTTCCACTCACACACAGAACACAAACACACACTTCAGGATCTACAGTCCTCATGCAATGTGACAGACACATCACTCTCTCTCACTCTCTATCTATCTCTCTCTCTCTCTCTCTCTCTCTCTCTCTCTCTCTCTCTCTCTCTCTCTCACACACACACACACACACACACACACGCACGACTCACCTTTTGCACGGTGGTGCCCAGGTCCCTGCATAGCGTGATGATGTTCTTGCTGGCAGTGAATCCGCAGAGCTGGGAGAACTGGTACCTGTGGAACCCAGAGATCAATCCAGAACAAAGAGACCTGACTCACTTAAATGAGTTGTTGAATGCACACACACACACACACACACATCCACACACACACACACGCACACGCACGCACACACACACACACAGAAACACACACACACACACACACACACAAAAGCACAGCAGATAAATAAAGAGATTGGCAGTGTGACAAAAACCCGAGACAAAACAAATAACTTAAAGTGTGTGGGCAGAGCGCAATCAGAGAGTCAGAGAGAGAGAGAGAGAGAGACAGACAGAGAGAGAGAGAGACAAAGAGAGAGAGAGAGAGAGAAAGAGAGAGAGAGAAAGAGAAAGAAACAGAATCCTGTAGGTCTGAGATCATTATCAGTTATAAGAAACCCTTTTGTTAAACATGCACAACAAGGACGTGGCTATCAAGCACAGCACACCTCCCCTATGGGACACGTGTGTCCATAACAGCAGCACAATGGCCTGACGGAACACTGGACCCTCTGGCTATGCTCTGGACGCAAAGTTGTGAAGTCCAGCCCTGTCCACCACTGCTCTCAGTCCAGATCTGTGGTCAATAATGTCACGCTAGCACGTCAGGCTACTGCTATTGATCTCGTCCAGAGGCGTGCAGGAAGTGACAAGGCTTCCCTGGCTGCTATTGACGCCGCACACACCCAGCAATAATTCATACATTCTGACCAATCATAGCAGTGCAGTTCTCTATAGGGGCAGGAATTATTTTCTAATGTACAACACATACAATATGAATGAGAGAGCAACAAGAATTTTACAAGAACAAAAAATATTATGATCTGAGTATTGTGTTATGTTAAATGTAAATCAGGTTTCTAGGCCAAGTATACTTGCGTATACAATTTGGTCTCTGCATTTATCCCATCTGTAAATTAGTGAACACACAGAGCACACAGTGAACACACAGTGAGGTGAAGCACACATTAACCTGGAGCAGTGAGTTGCCTGCTACAGCGGCGCTCTGGGAGCAGTGAGGGGTTAGGTGCCTTGCTCAGGGCAGCCCTGGCCCGTGGCCCACTGGTGGGATCGAACCGCAACCCTCGGTTCCAAAGCCCGAAAGCCCTAACCAGTAGGCCACGACTGCCCCTAGTCGCCCACAACTGCCCCTAGTAGCCCACAATTGCCCCTAGTAGCCCACAACATGCTACGCCCCTACCGCTTCAAACTCACAGTGGTAGCAAGTATGTGTTCTTGCACTTACATGTATTTATTTGGCCAGTTCCTCTTGAAGATAAAGAGGTCTGGTCCTGCACTGATGCTTCTTATCTAGCGTTTCTCAATAACCAAAATGGAAAGTGATCTGAAATATGAGGTTTGACTGCTGCCTTGACACTGGGAGTAAGGGAGTGAGTTATGAGCAAGTTAACATTTTTGATATATCTTTGAGCTGAGCAGAAATGTTAAGGACTGCACAAATAAGCTGTTTGAAATGCCAAGTAGAAAATGAAGTGCTTCTCTGAAATATCCACTTTCTCATAACTGAATTATTAATCAGAGTAATTCTGAAATCCACAAAATCGTCTGCACTCCTTGCCCACTTGCACCTGCAGTGACTTTTATGATGTTCCATCACTGTGACCACTTTTTAAAACAAATAGTTTGCTTTTTTTTATTTCCATTAAATATGAATACTAAACTGTCACCACTTAAAACATGATTCTAGATTGTGAGCATGGTAGGCTACAGTGGCCCAGAGAGGTCAACTTTCAAAACACAAGCAAATACGCAATCCACAAGAAAATTAAGAAAGCATCTTTTTCAATGTGTCAGAATACAGAAGATGTTGGAAATCCACACAACAAAACCCACAGCAGACACAAACGTTTACTGTGTTTTCATAAGCTGCAGCGTGTTGCAGTGTGCCATCATGAGCATGTTTAATGTGTTTTCATAAGCTGCAGTGTGCTATCATGAGCATGTTTAATGTGTTTTCATGGCTGCAGTACATGAGCAGGAGCATGTTTAATGTGTTTTCATAAGCTGCAGTCGCCATCATGAGCGCATGTTTAATGTGTTTTCATAAGCTGCAGTGCACCATCATGAGCATGTTTAATGTGTTTTCATAAGCTGCAGTGCGCCATCATGACCATGTTTAATGTGTTTTCATAAGCTGCAGTGCACCATCATGAGCATGTTTAATGTGTTTTCATAAGCTGCAGTGTGCCATCATGAGCATGTTTAATGTGTTTTCATAAGCTTCAGTGCGCATGAGCATGTTTAATGTGTTTTCATAAGCTGCAGTGCACCATCATGAGCATGTTTAATGTGTTTTCATAAGCTGCAGTGCGCATGAGCATGTTTAATGTGTTTTCATAAGCTGCAGTGCGCCATCATGAGCATGTTTAATGTGTTTTCATAAGCTGCAGTGAGCATGAGCATGTTTAATGTGATTTCATAAGC
>NC_063189.1:4325484-4350484 GCF_017589495.1 Alosa alosa
ACACACACACACACACACACACACACACACACACACAAAGCCTCACCAGTGCGCAGAGCTTCTCCACGGCCTCTAGGATGAGCTCCTGGTGTCCGATCTTGGTAACCCCGAGTGTCTCCAGCTCCTGGGAGGTCAACTGCAGCAGGTCAATCCCCGACAGATGCCACTCAGAGAACGGGTACTGCTGCAGGGGGGCCTCCAGACCTGGACACACACACACACACACACACACACACACACACACACACACACACACACACACAGTTGTATAAAGATAATGAGAGTGTTGCAGATATTCTCTTTCTCTCTCTATTACTCTCTCACATGCACACACACTCATGCGCGCGCACACACACACACACTCATGCGCGCACACACACACACACTCATGCGCACACACGCACACACACACACACACACACACACTCATGCGCGCACACACGCACACACAAACACTATTTCTAAAGAACCTCTAGAAAGCATGATGTTGATGTTGAGGAGTTTAAGAGTTAAAAACCTGGAAGTAGTCCTCACCTCTCATCAGTCCCTAACTAATGAACCCAACACTGAACATATGGGATCATTAAATTATCTATCTACTGTATCAGCTAATTCATTCACATTGCAATTAATATTCCACACAAAATAATACGCCACAGGCATATACAGCACAAAAAGGCTTATCTAGATGCATTAGTTGTTGTTTGGTAATTGAATATGACCTCTCACATAACACGAAGAGCAGGATGAACGAAATGTTTGTGATGGACGCCGTAGTGTAGTTCAATAAGAAACCTGATCGGAGTATCACATTGTTGCTTCCTCAGCAAATTATCGGTGTCGCTAAACCACACAGGCTAATGTTAGCATGCCAGTCATGACCAGTGCTGTGATTGATGTCTAGAGTTCTGGCCACCATGTGCTCATATCACTGTTCCATTCAAACCAGGCCGCTGATGGAGAATGTTACCATGCAACACTCACCAGTGACAATGCAGGCACAGACAGGGGGTAACCAGAGACTGGGGCATCAATCACACCCACAGACTCTTTACACTCACACACTCACTCATACACACTTACTGCACACTCTCACTCACTCCTCACTCATACACACTTACTGCACACTCTCACTTACTCACACACTCACTCCTCACACATTCACTCTACACTCACTCACTCACACACACACACCCACTCACTCACTCACTCTACTCACACTAACTCATGCATATGGAGATAACATAATCATTACGTGATTACATCTCATACACACACACACACACACCCACATGCACATACACAAGCATGAACTCATACTATCAGCCACATGCCAAAATTCCCTGGGAGTGAAAGGGCTTGCTGCGTTTACAGCATGGAGCATCGCTATGCATTAGTGGGCTGAATCATTAGCCTGAATATACGGCATATGAGAATTCCCTGCCTCGCTGCACAATAGAACACATGTTTGCGTGGGAATAGGGGGAGAGGTCTAGCAGATGAAATCTAGTGTTGCAAATAAATTAGCAATGCTGCACAGCACACTGTCACAGTTAGCAGCTTAGCATAGCGTAGCATCCCGGGTGAGGCCACTGTCACAGTTAGCAGCTCAGCATAGCGGATTAGCATAGCATAGCATCCCGGGTGAGGCCACTATCACAGTTAGCAGCTCAGCATAGCGGATTAGCATAGCATAGCATCCCGGGTGAGGCCACTGTCACAGTTAGCAGCTCAGCATAGCGGAGCATCCCGGGTGAGGCCACATGTAGCCAGATGTGGCAGGTCCAGTAGGCAGCTGTTCCACCATGTTCAATGAAATCACCAGGACTTTCCCAGGTTAACTCAGGCTTGAGTTCACTAAAAATTAGGCCTACATGTGTCCACATGTGTCAATGCACATACATTAGGCCCGTGGTTCTCAAACAAGCCCCACCTGACCCCATCACCCCGGCAAAATGGTAACATTAAAATATTATTTTTGCATTTTGGTTCCATCTTACATTTCCCATCTAGGTCTTGTGGATCTGATGATGTTTGAATTCATTTGTCGGTATGTCTATGACTCCTATGTTTGTGTGTGGCTATTTTGTTTTCAAACTATGATTGCCCTTGACAAAAAAGAAAGGCATTATTAAAGACAGGCACAATTAGACCTACTTCAACAGTATATTAGCCTACACAATAGGCCTACTCACTGAACCACCTTGCTTATTGTCTTTGCACTTTGCTTATTGTGTCAGAGGATATAAACTGGCATATATTACATAGACGGCGTTGCAGAACTGTTTGGATTTGCATACAAGTTGGTTCAATATTGCAAACAACTCATCTATATTCTATTTTACCACGTCTGCTCGCGGACCACCAGTGGTCCCCGGACCACACTTTGAGAGCAACTGCATTAGCCTACATGGTCCAGATGTGCCATAGACTGATCCAGGGAGCGGAGGTATTCCAGGTCCTGTTTACTTGTTTACCTGAAACATGTGAGTAGGGCTATGTGGACTTGGACTAAGAGACAAAACAGTCTGTTTGAGATCAAAAGACCTTAAAAAATAAATGTAGACAGTTCCCAACACCCCTCTTTCTGAGATACATAGCATTAGGCTACATCTTCTGGCCAGTAATACTGTAGCTTGTTTACAAAACAAAAATCAAAACACAAGACACCCAGTCAACCAGGCATGAACAATTATAGCAGGCAACATCATGTACACTGCAATCACCTGACAGGTAGCCCTGACACACTGACCTGAGACGACAGTATATACTGTATGTTCATCAACATTCCACGACAGGAATGCTGCGTTTGTTTGCAATATCCGCTGTACTCTTTCAGTCATTGACTGTAGGCCTATATATACACATGGTTTGTTTGAGTAATAAAAAAAGAAAAGAGATTTTGTATTCTTATGAATTCCTCATGTAAGTACAGCTTGCAGAGTTTCCTCTGAGCGTTTATTAATAGTGTACATTGTTTGTGATGACTGTTCTTTCGCCCAAACAGATATCAACGCATTACTGGAAAATATGATGACGCAATTAACCTCGATACAGGGCAGCAAGACGACCGAATGCAAAGAGATAGAAAAGAACTTCTCCACGAGCAGCAAGAGCCTGAGAAGAGCCTGAGAAAACAAATCATTATCGTTACGGAGATGAGCGAAACCAGGGCTAGTTCATACTTGCAGAAAATGACAGTAGCTACAGGACAAGTATGTTATTCGAAACTTTCTCAGCTCTTCTCCTATCCGAACAACAACGCACAGATATCCACTACTACTGGTAGGCTAACTGTGATGCATAGCCGACATTATAGCCTAAACATCTAAAGAGTTTTGTTCTCATCCTGTAAGTGTTTGAACAAAATACAGGAGATCGATCAAAGTTACAGCTCCAAATCACTTCCTCATTCCGCCTTCTCCACCTTCCTCTCCAAAAGGATTTGAGCGTCGCTTCTATTTACGGTTGTCTGCGTGCTAAGCGCACTGCAGCTAACCTAAAATCTCTGTCACCTGTTGATCCAAAAGCACAACGCACAAACACACACTACCTTTGAGCCACTCGCTCACTCTCTCTGAGCTCCACGAAGTGATCGGCTCCATGATAGGAGTCCTGGGAATGCTGATTCAATTCCCACTTGGATTGTTCGCCGGACTGTCCCGAGACGAAGAAGAGGAAGGGAAAGCTGACGGTGGGCACTCCCACACGCAGGTAAAACTCTCCCGTGAGCCAATAGTGTGTTGCAGGTCTGAGGCCGTGATTGTGTGGTGGCTTACATATTTCCCAACACAGGTGCCCCGGGCGGAGAGAACGCGAGGACGCAGAGGTACATGCCCGGAGCCTGCGCGAAAAGAATAACGGCATAGTCCTTTATAAACAGCCCAGTATAGCCTAAGCGCACAGAAAGCAGACTAATCGGAGCCTTGTTTTCATTGGCTTAACTCTTGCTCGAAAGAGGGATTTCACTGAGAATGTTTTGACTTAAAACATATCAGATAGACTACTTATGTATTTGTAGCAATAATTATAGGGTTAAGTTTACAAAAACATACAGCACACACAACACAATTAGCCTGTATTGCACAAGATAAGTGTAGGTGTTATATTAGTGGTGCGTAGAGGAGCATCTCAGGATGTAGAGGGCTAACCAGTTAGGCCTACTCTTGAGCGACTTGTGGTCAAATTATCCCACAGACTCACATAATGTCATCATCAATTTAAAATAAAAAGGATCTTATGGTCATGATTGTAATGATGCTGGCTCTTGGTGATAATAATGGTGATTATTATTATGCATGTGAAAGATTGTTATGATGATGATGATGATACGCTTCCGGAGATAATAATAAAAAAAAATAATAATAATAATAATAATAATAATAATAATAATAATAAGATTCCGGACATAGTGATGACGATAAGCTTCTAGGTCTAGGTGTTGGTGTAATTGAGAAGGGACGCTGTTGTCCCTGTCTTAGCAATATGTCAGCGTTATAAAACCACAGTGGTAAGCCAGGGTAGCCTGCATTACTGCATCGCAGCCCCGGTGGAGTGTGCGGAAGGCAGGGCCTGGGAGGTTCCCTGGCGGGATCTAGCGCCCCCTGGTGTTCAGAGCCTCTCCAAAAGAACTCTTGTGTACAATGCCCACTGGACTTTATTTATTGTAGAGTAAACATTGAATGGAAAGTTTGAGGACTGTATGGAGCAATTCGCTGAAGTCAAAATTGCATTGTAACCTTGGTACAGACCATTAATACCCAGAGTGATGCAGGAGGACGAGGAAGCAGCCAGCATGGCAAAGAGGATACACTGGTCAGCCAGATTGGACCCACACACACACACACACACACACACACACACACACACATACACACACACACACACATACAACCAATGCCTTGGGTTACCCATGTGTCTCTACATAGCTTCTGGCCATTTCAGGCAGAAATCTTGCCTAACCTTAGAGTGTAACTCAACAAATGATTTATTACTAATAGTGAACAAGAGAACAAGTCCTCCAACCCTGCATCCCTCCTTGCTCTCTGACACTGAAGTCCTTGTAAGAATGCTGAGGTGTGTGTGTGTGTGTGTGTGTGTGTGTGTGTGTGTGTGTGTGTTAGATTGAGTGTGTGTATGTGTGTGCGTGAGTGTGTGTGTGTGTGTATGTGTGTGCGTGAGTGTGTGTTCATGGTGTTTACTGCTAGCGTTCTCCACGTGTGTGTGCTGCGGCCCCTGACTGCACTCAGGCAGAATGCTTGCCATACTCACTCATGTCTGAACATGTAGCAGCTGCCCAAAAACCAAGAGACGCCCAGAGCTCGTAGGCGGAGCCCAGTGCACTGTGTGTGTGTGTGTGTGTGTGTCTCTCTCTGTGTGTGTGAGTGAGTGTGCATGCTTGGTGCAGATACCCTCTGGCTTACTGAGAGTCTGTGTGTGTGTGCGTTTCATGGTGCAGATTGCATATTCCTTCTGACTCACTGTGTGTGTGTGTGTGTGTGTGTGTGTGTGTGTGTTCTCGGATGCTGTGTCTGTGGAGGCATGGAAGGGCCCTCGGCAGCACACAGAGAGGAGCAGCCGTGACTAACACCAGAATCTTCAGCTCCCCAGCGTGCCTGTCACATTGGGAAGCGTCAGTGCCATGCCAGCCATGCCACTGCTCTCAGCGTTAGACGCGGATGTGGGCAGTCTGTAGTATGGGGAATTGTGTTATTTTAGGAACGATTCATATAGAACAACCTGTTTCCAATTTTTTTCTTCATTTTCAGTGCCAAAATTCAAGATGGCGGACAATATATGCGGAAAAATAATATAAAGGCTTAAAGTGGTCAACTTTTTGATAAATATACACCTAATAAGGTAGACAAGTGAGATACAGACTATTTTCAAAAGATGTATTGCATCATTTGTCAAAAAAAATTGGAGAAAAAAAAAAAAAAAAAAAACATACAACAAAACATTGTAAACAACAAAACATTGTCATTGTCACTCAAGTATTTATCCTCACCACTGTCACTGTCTTTTTAATATTGGTGCACATCTCCTCAGAGCCTTCACACCTGCAAAGTTCCGTGAATGGTAAGTTGTTACTCTTGCAAGGACACCTTATACTGCATTGGCTGGCAAGACAACAACACTTCACAAGTGCCCAAACATTTGCTTGCCTGTGTGCTCTCAGAATTTCAATTTAATTTCAGTTATAGAGCGTCAAAACATTACATATGTCTCATGGCGCTTTACAGAGTGTTAAACATTCAGACAGAGCCCATGAGTAACAGGGGCAAGGAAAAACTCCCAAGAATGGGAGAAGCATATAGGATGAAGCCTCAAGCAGATCCACGACTCAAGGGCCTGACCCATCTGCCTGGGGTCAGTTACAGGACAGTAAGGTCTATATACAGAGAATAGAACATGGTATTTAGAGCCACCTGAGGTATATGTTACAAAGTGGTTGGATGGTTACATAACCAGTATGATAATGCATGAATCCTATTTAGTGTTAAGTTCAAATAGTCCAGTGTAGGGGATGAATTGTCCATAGGAATTAGGAATTGTCATCGGGCAAATAGTGGGTCGCTAGGCTGCACGGGCAGGAATCCGAGCATGGGGACAGCAATAGGCGATGGTAGGGCAGTCATAGGGATGGGATTTCCCTAGTTCCTGAGTTTTTTCACTCCCTGGTTGGGTTTTAGAGTTTTAAACATGTTCCACCGAAGGGCTTTAGCTGTTTGAAAACCATGTTTTGAGGAGCTGACACACACATTTCTCACATCCAGCTAACACGTCTGGAGATGGATGAGGACCTCCTACAAGCCTACAAAGTGTGTTAATGACACCATCATGACTTGATTGACTTGAAACAGAAACCTTTCCTTTCCCATGGGATAAACGGTAAATGGCGGGACAAACGGTTGACTTTCAATTTCCTGATAGGATAGGATACAATAGGATACCCGATATGTCCACCGACTCTATACACGATGTGATTGGCCTGAGCGAAGTTTGGTTTTATCACCTCACAAGCCAACAGAGAGTTGCTAGACTACCCTGACTGCAAATTACATTTGCTGCCGCTAGGGTGCGTCAAGATCTCTAGGCTGTATCTTTTGTCGACATTCTCCAGTGCCCATGATAATGAGACTGTCTTTGTTGATGTCTGGTACCCTGCGAAGGGCAAGCACCAAGACATCTGTGTGACATGTAGATATATGGGGTTTTGCCAAAATGACTTACTGCTACTGCCACCTTTGTGTGTGTGCACTGTGACTAGCAGTTTACATAGTTCAACAGCTTTATGACCAAGGTAGAGGATGAGGTTGGCTTTGGTTTCCTTCGATCCCAGAAAAGCTTTAAAGTCTTTGATTGGTGTAGAGTCTTGTATTTTGTATCCCTTATCATGTGCTTTTCCCATTGTATGGACCTGTTTCGTCCTGTCTTTCATGGAGTTTGTGATGGTATAGTTGTTAAATATTAAAAAAGTATATGTCATTGTAGCCTCGTGCCTTACTTTCAACATTTTCAAAGAAGCATTCTGCCAGATCTTGGCAACAGTTTATGTCACTTTTCCTGACAACCATCTCCTGCACAACAGCCATGCCATCTATTAAGATGCTATCCAATGTGTGTGTTAATTGCACTGAGCTACTCTCTGTAGATTGTTCAGAGGATGCTGTTTCTGAAACCAGTCACAATTCATGGATGAAGGCAGACTTAGCTGTAGTGGGCAGCATTAGGCTTGCATATAATCAACAAATGCATATGTTCCCACAATTTCCTGCAAGTCCTGTTAACAGAATTATTGAAGACCAAAGAGCTCATTGTGGACTTCAGGAAGTCTAAAGCTAGCACACACACCCATTCTCATCAATGGGACTGAAGTGGAGTGTATCACCAGCTTCAGATTTCTGGGTGTCCACATCTCTTGGACCTCTCTTGGACCCTCAACACCTCTACCCTGATCAAGAAGGCTTTCCAGCATCTCTTCCATCTGAGGAGGCTAAAGAAGGTCCACCGGCCTCCTCAGATCCTGGTGAACTTCTACCCCTGCACCATCAAGCGTATCCTTACCAACTGTGTCACAGTTTGGTATGGCAACTGCTCTGCCCACAACCGAAAAGCACTGCAGAGGGTGGTGAACACTGCCCAACGCACTGCAGAGGGTGGTGAACACTGCCCAACGCATTCCTCACTCCCCTCCATTGAGGCCATCAAGGGCAAGCGATGCTTGCATAAGGCGCACAGCAGGTTCAGAGGAAGCTTCTTTCCTGCAGCTGAAGTCTAGCTCTCCATCCCAGTGACAACCAACCCACCCTGCCTCCTTGCCTGTGCCTGTTGAGGTGTCCACAACCATGGCAACCTTGACAGGGACAACAAGGAGGCAGACCCCAATGTATGTTGTTCATACATTGTTCACATTACATAGCCATATTTATTCTGCTCTTATAAGGTAACTGCTAATACACTGCACATATTTATATTACTCTAAACCTCTATACTTTATATAAATCAGCTGTATACTACTGTCTTCTTGACCTGTCTATGCACCACCTGTCTATACTTTATATATCACATTGCACTTTTCTCCTTTTGTGCACTTCTGGTTAGACGCAAACCACATTTTGTTGTCTTCATACTTGTACTCTGCAATGACAATAAAGTTGAATCTAATCTACTCTAATCTAATCTATTGGGGTGGAGTGCAGATCATTACTTTAATTCAATCTCATGTCACCCATGGTCATATTTATTACCTAAGTCATTCAATTTTATTAGATAAAATGTATGTATATAATGATAATACCTAACATATATCCATTTAAAATGTTTAAAAAGGTGATTATTTGCAATTTTTGGTGATATATCCGCCATCTTGGAAAATTGGAAACGGGTAGTTTTGCAAACTATAGGGTCTGAAAAAGTGAAAAAAACATAATTTGGAAAAATCTGTATGAAATGTTCCAAACACCTTTTTTTGCTACATATCGCCCTGCACTACTGGGCACCCTACGGCCCACTCTGCTCCTCTCCTGTCCATTCCACATCCCTTGATGTCTCTTACTGAGCTTGTTTGGGTTCCCAGACTATAGATGGAGTGTAGTTAAATGATTAAAACTCACTGCACGCCAGAGCTTCACATTTCATACAAATTGTTGTATCACAGAACTCATTCTGTCAAACACAACAGCTTCATTTCTTATGAGGTCTTCTTTGGCATCGAAACATTTCAAATATAGTACAGTACTGCATGACATAAAGACATAAAAACTCAACAACAACAAGACAGAGCTCATGGTGGTGGCCCCTCCGTCTCTGTCCAAGAAAGGGACGTCTTATTGAACATAGATGGCTTTACCATCAGGCCCTCCCATGAAGTGCGTAACTTGGGTGTGACTCTGGACTGCAACCTCTCACTCCAAGCTCACATCAGTAACATCACCAAATCCGCCTTCTTCTACCTCAAAAACATCTGCAGACTCCGGCCCTCACTGTCAGACACTTTTGCGGAGACTCTGACACATGCCTTCATCACCTCCTGTCTGGACTACTGTAACGGTGTCCTTTATGGTCTTCCCACCAAAGCACTGGACAAGCTACAGCGTGTCCAAAACTCGGCTGCCAGGATCCTCACACACACAAAGTGATGGCAACACATTACCCCCACACTCAAGCAGCTTCACTGGCTCCCGGTGAAGTCACGCATCACCTACAAAATCTTACTCCTTACATACAAATGCCTCAATGCTCTTGCTCCCCAGTACCTCTCCGATCTCATCCAGCATCACTCCCAGCCAAGGTCCCTGAGGTCCTCTGGCAAGGACCAGCTTGTCATCCCCGTTCCAGGCTACGGACTTTTGGTGACAGAGCCTTCTGTGTTGCTGCCCCACCCTTTGGAACAGTCTACCTCTCCCGCTAAGCCCCCACACTGGCTACGTTCAAAAAGCACCTAAAATCACATTTATTCATTGATCTTGCTTGCGCATGTTACCAAAAACACAAATCAAACCAAAAGACAAGATGCTCTGGAGGACCACTTTATAAGCTGCAAGATATAACGGTCAACAATAAAACTATTTAATGTCCTCAGGAAAAACATCCTGTCACGGTTGCAAGGGCTTGACCCAAACGTAGGGCAAAGTACGGCAAGGCAATCGTCAGAGTTGCAAGAATCTTTATTTTAAACATAAACCACTAACGGCAGGAGGGTCAGGCGGGCGGCCGGGTGGACGGCCGGACAGGGACAGAGGGTCAGGCGGACGGCCGGTCAGAGATGGAGGATCAGGCGGACGACCCGGTGGACGGCCGGTCAGGCCTGTCCGGTCAGGCGGGCGGCCGGACAGGGACAGAGGGTCAGGCGGACGGCCGGTCAGAGACGGAGGGTCAGGCGGACGGTTGGCCAGGGACGGATGATCAGGTTGACGACCTGTTGGGCGGCCGATCAGAGATGGAGGGTCAGGCGGACGGCCAGGTGGACGGCCAATCAGAGATGGAGGGTCAGGCGGACGGCCGGGTGGACGGCCGGTCAGAGACGGCGGGTCAGGCGGACGGCCCGATGGACGACCGGTCAGAGCTGAAGCCTGAGTCGGAGCTGGATCGGGAGCCCGAGTCGGAGCCGGATCGGGAGCCCGAGTCGGAGCCGGATCGTAAGCGGGAGCTGGAGCCAGATCCGGAGCGGGAGCTGGAGACAGATGCGGAGCGAGAGCTGGAGCCGGAGTCGAAACCGCGACTGGAGCCGGAGTCGGACTGAAGCCGGAGTCGGAGTCGGGACTGGAGCCTGAGCCGGTGTAGGAGTCTGACTCGGGGCCGGAGTCAGAGCAGGATCAGGAGCCGGCACAGGAGCCTCACTCGGGGCTGGAGAGCGAGCTGGAGCCGGAATCAGGACTGGAGCCGGAATATGGACTGGAGCCAGAATCGGGACTGGAGCCGGAGCTAGTGATGTGCCCAATGAAGCGAGGCTTCGGAGCTTGTGTCGAGCAGAAAGGGGCGTGCCAGATGAAGCCCCGGTTCGAGGCTTGTGTCGTTTCCATAAAAATCACGTGACTGATGACAACGAGGCCTCAGTTTGTGAGTGTGATGTCTGAAGCTTCGTTTAGGACACACACCCACGTGACTGCTTCGGAATCTGACTCAAAGGCTTTGAATTGCACAAACCAGGGCACCCGCTCTAGTGTCGAAATGAGTTGTGTTGTATTGCAAGAGTCTGGCGAAATTTGTGGGTAGCCCTGTTTTATATAGGATGCTTTCTCTGTTTAGGAATTTACATTCTTTTCTTTCCAGAAAATGTCCATAATCCATAATATCATGCACATAGAAATTTAGAAGAAATAGCCTAGGCCTAGCCTAAAGCTTTGCCATTTAGAACAATGACATTAAAACGTGTCTGTGTTGCAATCTTGTCTCAACTTCAATCATGTAATTTGAAAGCATTACAGGCTAATAATTTCTATGTAGGCTTAACAATAATGGCTGACATAATATTTTCCTTTTATTGAAAGTTTGATTCATGAATCGTCAAAACATGTCGGGCCATGTAGGGTTTGGTTTAATTAGGCGCCTGGTCGTTTCCTTTTCACTCTCGTCCATAGCGTGTTGAGGTTGATAATACTTCGTCCTGGTCCAGAAGCTAAGTAGTGTCTACTGCGGTCGTTAAGTGGATGGGAGACCGATTGGATCATTGACTGGGATAACACATGATTTCACTCCAACACCAATCTTCACGTGATAACGAGTGACGGCATTATGTTGCCTAATCGTATTTTATTGTATTGAATTGAGACAAACAGAAATGCAAATTTCTTGCAACACTTTTAATGTAATGAATGAGAACATTTCGAAGCTTTGGCATTGTGTTGAACGGTGTAGGCATTCTTTTAAATAATCCGTGGCTGCGATAATTTATGCAAACCACCAGATGTCGCTGTGTTTTCCTTGTCTTCCATGTTTCAAAGCTTCGGCACATTACTCGGCACATTAGGGAAATGTGTCGAGTAGCGCTCGAGGCTTCATTTACCCATCACTAGCCGGAGCTTGAACGTAGGGCAAAGTACGGCAAGGCAATCTTCAGAGTTGCAAGAATCTTTATTTTAAACATAGACTAATAACCGACGAAGACTGAGGGGAGACAGAGGGTTTAAATACACAGGGGTAACAGGGCACAGGTGGACAATGAACAAGGTAAAACAAGACAGGTGGAAACCATAATTAACAGACTATTAATGTTAACGTTAGGGGAAGGTTCTCTAAAGGTTGCAACCTTTAGATAACGTTAGGGGAACGTTCAGGGAACGTTTTATATAACCAAGAACTAACGTTCCTGGAACATTCAGCAAACTTTCCATGGGAACCAAAACTTACTCAAAAACTAACCTTCGGGGAACGTTTGGGAACCAAAAACTAACGTTCCCGAAACCAAAAACTATGGTTCCCAGAACGTTTTGGGAACCACAAATTGTTAGCTGGGTAACGTGGATCAGGAGAGGGGCGGAGACACGGGCACAGGGAACAGAAACACATGGCAAAACAAACAAAGAAACACATGGAACAGGACACAGGAAGTAAACAAGAGATGAAGACATGAAGGAAAACACTAAACAGGGAAAACAAAACACGACAGGACCCTTACACATCCGTTGTTGCAGTTTTTTAACTTTGGCGGTGGCACACTTATCAAACTCCAGCCTGTCATCTATTTCAATTCCTAAGTATTTATAAGTGTTGACTCTCTCCATAGGTGTATCGTTGACAATGGTATGTGGTATCTCTCCCGTGTGACATCTAAGATCAATGACCATTTCTTTTGTTTTACTGGCATTCACAGCCAGAAAATTGTCCGAACACCATTTAATAAAGCACTACTTCTTCCTCAAAGTCATCCAGTGATGTATTTCCGGGTTTTAGGTACAAGGGCAGTGTCATCCGCATACTTAACACCAAGATCGAGTAGTTTGCCTACCAGCATGTGTTGAATGCACTATGTGCACTATTAGTTCGGCTCCTGATTCTGTGATAGCTGCTGTTTGAGTATACTGTATGTGCCAATGCTTGTTTGTTGTCTGTGACAGTGCCGTTGGCTTTGCCTAAGACAAAATAATCTCTGATTATTAGGCAGAGGCCTCCTACTGCGTCACCTTCTTCATCAACCACCTCTTCCTCAGCCTCTCTTCCTCATCCTCAGCCTCTCTCCTCTCAGTAGAGGCCGTGTGGGCTAATTGTACTTTCATTGGCGTTGAGCAGCTCATTAATTCTCCCTGTTGGAGGAGTTGCACACTTCACAAGCCTGTGATTGCGTTGAGAGCATACACACACATGCACGCACGCACACTTACACACACACACACACACACACACACACACACACACACACACACACACACACACACACACACACACACACGAGACTCATGCTGCATGCTTCAGTCTGGAAGTAGGCATGCAAGCATTGCCTTTAGATGTATCTCTATCGGAAGGGTGTTTAGCATTATATGGGATTCTGTTGATGTTTTGGGATCAGTGTTTATTTGGGATCAGTGTTCGACAGTGTTGTTTGTTTGTTTGTGTCCATGCTGTGGAGACTGCGTGTGCGTTGCTCATGGCTGACTCGGCGCTCTTGATGCCGGACTGGATGTTTTCTGTTCGTTGCACCAAACATGCGTAGACTTTCTCCACAGTACAGCTCTTTTGAAAGCCCTGTCATAACATCTCTTGTTATTTATCGACTGACCGCGCAGTCTCCCCACGCGGCCCAAGAGCTCTGTTGGCAGTGTTGTATCAGCAGACGAAAACCTGGTTTAGCCTGTCAGAGTGATTTCTGGCCCTTTCTGTAGGCCGCACGGACAAACCAAAATGGGAAAACGAAGGCACTACTCCCCTCTATAAATCAGGCACTACTCCCCTCTATAAATAAGGCGCAGCCTGTGCCAATGCAGCTAACACTCATGCCTAGCAAAAAATGCAGCACTACACACCCCATAATGGAAACTAGGGAAAACATCATTCTTATCAAAAATGTATCAAATTAATAATAAATAGTGCATGATAGCGTGAGTTTTGGACTTATCCATTTACATTACATTTAAATGTACATTTATGTTTTTATGTTTTAGGGATTTAGGAAGATGTTTTTGTCCAAAGCAACTTACAAATCAATAAACATTACATTAACATTAAAATGAACAATTTATAGTAAATAGCTAGACTAAATAGAATTAAACAGAATAATATCATCAATAACCATAAACATTATACAAACCATGAGTGTCAGGAGCTTGTTGAAGATTCCTACGTCATCACTAGAACGAAGAGCATTAGGTAGATCATCCCACCAACGAAGAATACCAGAAGAAAACAGTCTTGATGGTGAGCCGCCGGGGGGTTCCAAGGTCGCCGCAGGTCGTCTGACACCTCTCGTACCCCTGACCCACTTATGATTGGTTAAAAACCTCTCGTACCCCTGACTTATGTTAAAAACCTCTCGGACCCCTGACTTATGATTGGTTAAAAACTACGCCTCTCGCACCCCTGACCTACTTATGATTGGTTAAAAACTATGCCTCTCGTACCCCTGACTTATGATTGGTTAAAAACTACGCCTCTCGTACCCCTGACTTCTGATTGGTTGATAACTACGCTGGCGGAGATAACTAGTGTCCTTTGGAGCCGATTGCCATTTGTCAAAAAACGTTTGTATTTTTTGTGTAAGTCATTTTTGCAAAATAGCAAAGATAATTGTGCAGTGTGTGTACACGTGTTCGTGTGTGTGTGTGTGCATGTCAGTGGTATGTGTGCTTGGGTTTGTGAATGTGTATATGTGTGTGATTATGCATTGTGTCTGTATGTGTGTGTGTGAGAGAGAGAGTGAAAGACAGAGTGTGTGTTTGTGTGTGTGTCTGTGTGGTTTCCAGGGTCACGGCAGGGTGGCGGACAACTCTCATAACCCTGACGTGGTTAGGATGGATTAGAAGCTATGCAGGTGAAGATAGCAGGTGCCTCTGATTGCACAACCTATGCTGCATATCTGAGAGAGTGAGAGAGTCCCACCCTGAAAGAGCACATTAGTGCTCTAATCTGTCAGCTCTAAATAATGACCATCTCATCTCGGGATTCATCTTTAATCTGTCAGTTATAAATAATGCACATCCCGGGATTCATCTTTGTCATTCTTGCTGTTTTTCTCTGTCTCTGTGGCGCTCCATCTGTTTCTCCCTATGCTCTTTGTGTGTGTGTGTGTGTGTATGTGTGTATTAGTGTCTCTCTGAAGCTCCAAGCAAATTGAAAATGAAGTTAAATTACAATGTCAGCTCACGCCTGCTCGGCGTAATTGCCAGGCTGCTGCTTCGTGACTCAAACCTGCCATTTCGTTTGTCTCAGTCCTGGCGTCTCTCATCTGTGTGTGTGTGTGTCCGTCTTTGTGTGTGTGTGTGTGTGTGTGTCTGTGTGTATGCATGTGTGTGTGTGTGTGTGTGTGTGTGTGTGTGTGTGTGTGTGTGTGTGTGTGTGTGTGTGTGTGTGTGTGTGTATGTGTGTCTGTGTGAGAGTCTGTGTGTGAGTGTGTGTGTGTGTGTGTGTATGCATGTGTGTGTCTGTGTGTGAGTGTGTGTGTATGTGTGTGTCTGTGTGTGAGTGTGTGTGTATGTGTGTGTGAGTGTGTGTGTATGTGTGTGTCTGTGTGTGAGTGTGTGTGTGTGTGTGTGTGTGTGTGTGTGTGTGTGTGTGAGTGTCTGTGTGTGTGTAAATAAATAACGCATTGGGGAAAGACCTCCCTCCGCTCAACCACGTGCTGCCAAGGCTGAGTCATTCTCCCATGATCCTTCAGGGCAGCGGTCAATGCAGGGACATCCCCTCCAGGTCCCCCTCCAGCCCCCAGGTCTTTGGTAAAGGGAAGCCCACCCTGTGCAGCTGAGCCCAGCTCTCTGACATCACACACACACACACACCCACACACACACACACACACACACACACACACACACACACACACACACACACACACACACACACACTCTGGTGTGAAGCCCCCCACGCTAGGGTTCGACCACCAACACTGTCTGTCTGATGTTGCTTGTGTGTGTGTGTGTGTGTGTGTGTGTGGGAGATAGATGTGTGTGCTGCAGACAGGCAGACAGACAGGCAATTCTGCCACTATACACATCCCTTCTCATCACAGTGTAAACAGGCACTGGGAACCTGCTGCTTGCTGAGCTGTGTGTGTGTGTGTGTGTTTGTGTGTATGTGTGGCTCTTATGTCTGTCTGATGTTGATCATGTGTGCATGTGTGTGAGAAAGAAGTGTGTGTGTGTGTGTGTGTGTGTGTGTGTGTGTGTGTGTGCGCCTGTATATGCGGTTGTGTGTGTGTGTCACGTCTTCCTAAGTCCCTGTAGTGTGCAGAGTGATGTCATTGGAAAAGACTGCACAAAAATAAGTCCCTTTTCAAACATACAGTACACATTTGTATGGATATGCAAAATATAGGATAGGTAGTTGTGCAGTGTGTGTACATGCAATACATCTACGTATGTGTGTGCATATTTGTGCATGGCTATGTCATGTGTGTGTTTGCTTGGGTTTGTACATGTTAATGTGTATGTTAATGCATTTTGTGTGTGTGTGTGTGTGAGAGAGAGAGAGAGAGAGAGATGAATTCACAAAAGAAAGAGCTGAATTCTTCATAAAACTCTCCAAAAAAAACCCTATTTCGACTTATTGAGCAGCGCAGATCAAGTAAGGGATAATGTATAGAACGCCGGTCATTATTGGGAAAATAAGTCCCGACTGGGCGAACCGTTCCGCCCTGAAGGGACTTATTTTCCCAATAATGACCGGCGTTCTCTACATTATCCTGCTTATTACACGGCTACTTGCCAAGACGAAATAATAAACTCCCCACGATATGACTTTAGCCTACATAGCCTAGCATATTTCTTACCGTTCATCGTGGCATTTGCTGAGAAACAAATAGTTCGCAACAACACGCGCTGAACTTGAATCAAACATTCTTTAGAACACAGCTGATCAACCGTCTGCTTTCACTTTTGAATGAAGTTCCAGTCCCTGCGTAGTGATATGAAATACCTGAATTAGAAGCACAAACTCCGTTGTCATTGACAGCGGTCATTATTTTTTTCAGAGGTCCTTTCCTCAGAAATAATGACTGCTAGAACTTTGGGAAAGCCCATTCAAGTCAAGGGAGCGTTCTACTTGCCTTGTGAAGAGCCGTGTAATAAATGATTATAATACTGGGAGAGGGGCAGTTTGTCCAAGCCTGCCATGATGGAGGGACAGAGTGGAGCGTGATGGAGGGACAGAGTGGAGCTCCATCTACTGGCGTGATGGAGGGACAGAGTGGAGCTCCATCTACTGCCGTGATGGAGCTCCATCTACTGCCATGATGGAGGGACAGAGTGGAGTTCCATCTACTGCCATGATGGAGGGACAGAGTGGAGCTCCATCTACTGCCATGATGGAGGGACAGAGTGGAGCTCCATCTACTGCTGGTTGTTATTGTTGTTTTTTTCACTGTCATTATTTTTATTATCACTACTGTTATTATCATGATTATTATTGTATTATTTTTATACAGCAATGCTTTGGCAACACTGTAAAACAACCGTCATGCTAATAAAGCCATTTGAAATGAGAGAGAGAGTGAGAGTGGGGGATGTATTGAGTGAAACTGCCCGCATTGAGGTTGCTTGATTGATATGGCACCCTTGTGCAGTAGTGAGTAGTAATGTATGTGTGTGTGTGTGTGTGTGTGTGTGTGTGTGTGTGTGTGGTGCAGTAGTGAAAGGCAGACCAGAGTAAAGAGCTGCAGCGTAAACTCTGGCTGGAGCCCATCACTCATGGTAAAGCAGAACGCTACATTCCATTGAACTCAGGTAGAGAGAGAGAAATAGAGAGAGCATGGAGAGACTGACATGGGGGCTGTGGGGCAGGAGAGAGGAGGGAGAGAAGAAGAGAGGGACACAGAGAGAAGGAGAGAGGAGGGAGAGAAGAAGAGAGGGACACAGAGAGAAGGAGAGAGGGACAGAGAGAAAGAGAGAGAGCATGGAGAGACTGACATGGGGGCTGTGGGGCAGGAGAGGGAGAGAAGGAGACAGACCAGGAGAGAGGAGGGAGAGAAGGAGAGAGGGACACAGAGAGAAGGAGAGAGGAGGGAGAGAAGAAGAGAGGGACACAGAGAGAAGGAGAGAGGAGGGAGAGAAGAAGAGAGGGACACAGAGAGAAGGAGAGAGGGACAGAGAGAAAGAGAGAGAAGGGAGAGAAGGGAACTTGTACCCCAGTGGATGATTGATTTCTGACCTCTAGGTGGCGTAATTACGGTCGTATCCTCAGAGTCCTCTTCCAGTCGTGACCATTTATATTCTCACATAACAAGCACAAATACACACACACACACACACACATGCACACACACACACCATCACACACACACACACACACCATCACACACACACACCATCACACACACACGCACACCATCACACACACACACCATCACACACACATGCACACCATCACACACACACACACACACCACACACACACACACGCACACCATCTCACACACACACACACACCACACACACACACACACACACACACACAAACACGCACACCATCTCACACACACACACACAAGCCTAAGTCACAGAGCCTCAGGCAGGTAATACTTCCAGTCCCTCTTCAGTTGAGTCCAGAGGTTACTGCAGGTTCTGTGCATCGATCTGAGCTCCTTTACACAGGACAGCACATCGTTACACACACACACACACATGCACAGAGATCTGAGCTCCGTTATCACAGGACAGCACACCGTCACACACAACGACACACACACACACACACACACACATGCACAGAGATCTGAGCTCCTTTATCACAGGAGAACACACACACACACACACACACACACCTTCACTCACACAAACGCACGCACACACACAAACACACACAGAGAACTGCGGTCTGCAGTCCTATATCACACAGGATCTATTAGATTAAAGCCTGATTCAGACTGCAAGCGACTACTGACAATAGACCCTGTGATGTTAATACAATTCAGCGACTACTGACATGAGAGCATGCAATGTTAATACAATTCAGCGACTACAGAAGAGAGCATGCAATGTTAATACAATTCAGCGACTACAGATGAGAGCATGCAATGTTAATACAATTCAGCGACTACAGATGAGAGCATGCAATATTAATACAATTCAGCGACTACAGACAAGAGACTGTGTGATGTTACAGTAATACAATTCAGCGACTACAGAAGAGAGCATGCAATGTTAATACAATTCAGCGACTACAGAAGAGAGCATGCAATGTTAATACAATTCAGGGACTACTGACATGAGAGAATGCAATGTTAATAAAATTCAGCGACTACAGACATGAGAGCATGCGATGTTAATACAATTCAGCGACTACAGAAGAGACCATGCAATGTTAATACAATTCAGCGACTACTGACATGAGAGCATGCAATGTTAATACAATTCAGCGACTACTGACAAGAGACCGTGTGATGTTAATACAATTCAGCGACTACAGACAAGAGAGCATGCAATGTTAATACAATTCAGCGACTACAGGCGTAAGGACCACAGGCCACATGAAATATGTGACAAAATTTAAATAATTTAAACTTTTGATGCTAAAAGCCGATGGGTGATGAGTGAATTGCCATATCCACTGCCTGGCCAAAACAAAGGTCACCACCTGGATTTAACTAAGTAGATAGGTAAGAGCATCCCTGTGGGGCCAGTGCTATGACCTGGGGTTGCTGCAGGTGGTCAGGTCTAGGTTCAGCAGCGTTATGTGCCCAAAGAATGAGGTCAGCTGACTACCTGAATATACTGAATGACCAGGTAATTCCATCAATGGATTTTTCCTTCCCTGATGGCGCGGGCATGATGACAAGACGACAATGCCAGGATTCACCGGGCTCAAATTGTGAAAGTGTGGTCCAGGAAGCGTGAGACATCCTTTTCACCACAGAGTCCACACCTTAACCTCATTGGCCACCACAGAGTCCAGACCTTAACTCCATTGGCCACCACAGAGTCCAGACCTTAACCCCATTGGCCACCACAGAGTCCACAACTTAACCCCATTGGCCGCCACAGAGTCCAGACCTTAACCCTATTGAGAGTCTTTGGGATGTGCTGGAGAGGACTCTGCAGTGATCCGAATCTCCCGTCGTCAATACAAGATCTTGGCCAAAGATTACTGTAATGCAACGCTGGATGGAAATAAATGTTGTGACATTGCAGAAGCTTGTGGAAACAATGCCACAGCGAATGCGTGCCGTAATCAAAACGAAATATTAGAGTGTGTGAGACCTTTTTTTTGGCCAGGCAGGGTATGTGAACAGGGCTTAAGTCCCACACATGGACTGTCCACTGCAATGGGAGCTGGCGTGCAGGAAATGTATTACTCCTGCTGGACACTCAGAATGGCCCGTAATAATCCATTGGAAAATTGCAGATGTCATTTTGAGTCGCGTTTCTAGCGGTGGGGCTTACAAAACTAAATCACATTTCGCACTTGATGTTCTTCGGCTGAATGAATTAAGCACTGACTTAATGCATTTTATTCATTCAAATGATGTCATCACAGTCCATCATAAAACATTATTATGCAAGAGTGTTTTCCATCTTTCAACTCTTGTTATGCTGGTATAGTTTATGTTTACTGTTTTTTGATCAAAACACACACACACACACATTTGCATAAACCCAAATGTCATTCATATTCATATGTTTGTAGCTTATTTCATTTCTATTGGAAAGCGCTGCGTCGCCACAGCTGTCTTGCATCTCAGCAGAGTGGGCTGAGCGACGGTGCTCTGGGATGGGGTCAGTGTGCGTTGTGCTTGACCTGACAGGCAGGGTCAGCCGGAATCTTCTGGAAGGCACGAAAGGAGAAGCCACTAGTAGACACTAGAATATAGATAGAATATATGTATATGTGTATATATATATATATATATATGTATATGTATATATATATATATATATATATATATATATATATATATATATATATATATATATATATAGGTAGAATATATGATATACTGTAGGGGCCTATAGGATGAAATATGAAGCTTCATCAGAATGGAAAGAGACGGATGACAAGCGTCACCATGAGCAACCAATAGAGCAGCCACTGTTGCCTGGCGAAGGAGCTGACATACTTCTCTTCTGATTCAGCTCCTTAGAACACTATAGAGCTGACATACTTCTCTTCTGATTCAGCTCCTTAGAACACTGTAGAGCCGACATACTTCTCTTCTGATTCAGCTCCTTAGAACACTATAGAGCCGACATACTTCTCTTCTGATTCAGCTCCTTAGAACACTATGACTAAGACATCTGATCTGAGATCAGTATGATGTGTTGGTCCAAACGGCGTCGCCCCGCAGTCATCAGAATGGGCCATAATGACATGTGCAGGCAGCTTCAGGAATGCCGACAGGAACAAATAGGCCCAGCTAAGGGTGTGTTCAATCAATAAGCCATCCATCTTGCCCATGAGCTGCTTCTTGGGCAGAGACTGCAAGCAAACGTTTTGACACACACCACTGATGTAACGTCTCCTAACACAAATTCATATTCAATAATCAATAGTAGGTTTACCTCCTGTCTGGTTAGATTGGTCAGGTCTGTGTTAGATTAGGTTATGTGTTTGTGTGTGTGGATGAAGGTTTATGGAGATTTCATATTGCCTATAATAGTGAATGCATGCATTAGAAATGAATAGAATCAGAATGTACATTTGAAAATGAAACATACATTTGATTATGGAAGCTGTTAATGTGCTTTCAAAAAGAATATGTTCAAAGGAAATATATTCTGCATTGTGTTTAATTCTGCATCTCTGCAAGCTAGTTGGCCAACTGCCCCTTGTTGCCCGTGGTAACTAACACGGGCAAGGCACTGGGGGTGGTCTTGCGTGAGAAGGCGTCAACTGAGGGGACATTATATAAATATCACTAGTAATTTGTGCAAATTATATACAACAATCGCCCCAAGAGTACAAGAGTTTTGATGTATGTGGAAGTTATAACATTGTCAGCATATCTTACGTCGCTTAGGCCACTGTTAGTTACGGAGGTCTTCGCGTTTGCAAGGATGATGTGGAGCAAGGCATTGGTGCCGTCTGAAAATGTTTACATTGGCGTAATCATCATAGACATTTCATAGGCAAGAGTTGCTGAGTGGAGTTGCAGTTGCGGTGCTTAGCCAGAGGAGGCCGTCAAGTCAAATCTTCGTGAGAGAAAGCGCAGAAAGGGGCTGGCCGAAGCTTGTGTGCAGGCTGCCAATGACAGCTTGAGTCAGCGCGCCTTTACGCTAAATGCTGAGGAGAGCACTCGATTCCGGCGAGGAGCAGGCTGGCGGGACAGGGTCGCCCTTTCACGCATTCTTTTGGGAAGAGACGCGATTGCGAAACTCGGGCGAATTTGAAGTGCACACAAATCAAGGACTAGAGGACGACCATTCTCCATAAAGACAACAAAAGCTACACGCTGACCTTTTACGGCAAGCGAGACCTCGGCTGCAGTTGCGCTCAGACGATTCAATTTTCCGGTTGCATTTTCGCGTCTAAACCTGTCTTAACCTGCGAGAGAACCCTACCCTCCTTCTAATCGAAGAATCGACAACTTAGTCCTTGCTTCTCGCACAGGACCAGTATTTACCTCTGCACGGAGAGGGAGAGCATCGACGTCATTGTAGAGGACTTTTTTTTAATTATTTCTAAACGTCTTCTGTGTGAATATGCGCGTTCAGTCAGCGTAGTGGAGTTTGGAGACAGTGATTTAACCAGCATCGGGCCGCCAGCGACTAGAACCGAAAACCATCTCTTCAGACCGTCTCAAAAACGGACGTTTGAAGGCAAACTGAAAATATTTTTGCAGTGAAAGTACCGAAGTACCAACAAAATGCCTCTCGCGCAACTTGCAGAACCCTGGCCCAAAATGGAGCTGGTCCAGCTCGAGACTGAGGTAAGGTCAGAGGTCAAGCTCACCTGTTTAAACTTCTGAGAAATCTTAATTGGTGCAGATTACGTACAGTATCTTACCAACTTCTATTTGTTGTCGGTGAACTTTAAATACAAATGCACTTTACTATGCAAATAGTGATTTTGAGGGAGAGTTTTGATTGCAATAACACATTTGCTAATCTACACTCATTCGACTAACTCAAGATAACGCAGGACACGTCCAAGGAAATGCCTAGGTGACTCAAACACTTGAGTACAACTCTGTGTTGCAATACATTAGCATTTGGTCTAATATTTACCCTATGGCTTTTTAAGGTATGCACTTGAAAGCCAGTCGTCCGTGCAGAATCCAAACAGACCTTTTCAGGGCCAACGATAATTCATTACAAACCCTTTGTAAGTGTCAAGGCCGTCGTTTGTGAATGGACTCTACTCCATTCTTCATTTTTTAAACATCCGAGCCCGAACACCTCAGAAGCTGCCTGATGTCAGTCAGTGCTCAGTACTAGAATCAGAGATTGTATCAGTGTCTGTGCCAGAAACAACAAGAATGAACTGTGTTTGGTATCATGCTTAGATGCTACCTGGCCATTAGAGAATGCGCCACTTTTGATGACGTCTCTCTCCCCTCTCTCGCTCTTGTCCTCATTTGTCCCATAATCCCAGGGCAGCGCAATTAAAACTGTCACTGCAAAATCAATTTTCATAATGTTCCTCCCATGTGCGTCAAGAGGTCGCATTTCAGTTTTTAGACACTAAAAAGACACCTTTAAACCCCTCCCTATGTGATGAGGTATACAAGCACACATTGGCCTTCTGAGCTTTAGGTAACCCCTTATTCATGGCACATTGGGTTGAGTTTGAGTATGTCTTGTCTTAGCCTTTTAGATGCAGTCAATTAATATTTTTTTCTACTAATTTGTGTAGGCCCACATGCCTAAGTAATAACATGCTCTGCACATCTCAGAGGCTGTGGCCCCATCTGTCCTCCTCTCTATGTTTTGTTTTGGCTGTCAAACTGGAGTTGATTTGTCAGTGGCTGATTTCATGGAGTGCCAGAGGAGACAACAGCTCAAGTCCAACATGCCTATTAGGGCTTCAGCATTTAGGGAACATATCTGATTGCATCTTGTTTGACAGATATTGTGACTTGATTTGAGGTATCATTTTTCAATGTCAAGCTTCAGTTCAATATTATTCCAAATTTCACTTTATTTTGGGCCACTTTTGATTGGTAAGCACGCCTAGTGAAGGAGAAACACAGCACTCCTGTTAGGTGAGCTTCACTGTCTGTCACATGAGGAGGATGACATGAATATAACAATCATAGATGTGACCAGATTAAACACTGGGACAGAGTTGGGAGCTCCACAATTAATGGCAGCCTCTGCAATTAACTTCTTGCATTAGTTCACATTGTGATTTCGATTAAACATCGATTAATTGTGTAGCCTAATGTCTGTTTCTTTATTGTCTTTGTCTATCGTAATGCAGAGGGTTGCTGCTCTTCTTTGGCTGAATTTACGCTTTTCTAAATGTCAGTTGTGGCGTGCATCTCTTGCGATTATTCCAGCTGCATATGGTGATGCTGTTGGGGGTGTATAGCATGATCCAGCATGCCAGGAACAAGAACAGTAATATACGGCCTGTCACTGTTTATTATTTAGCACTGTATATTATGCAGCAGGGTCTCCAGGCCCAGTCTCTTAAACACATGTCTGGCCGAAGCGTGTGTGTAAACACAAACCTGAGCTGGGGACACACACCAAAGTCTGTGTCCGGCTTGAGCTGTATCAGGTGTCTGATGACCGCATGGCTATTTCCTGCTGGGCTTGGACTGACCGCATGGCTATTTCCTGCTGGGCTTGGACTCACTGGGCAGTCATGTTTTGAAATGAGATTGCTTAACTCATTGAGTGCCAAAAACGTAATATTACGTTTTTAGCTTTTTTTTTTAATTACGAAACTAGACACTCTAACACACCTTTATATG
>NC_063189.1:4355484-4362984 GCF_017589495.1 Alosa alosa
GTGTGTGTGTGTGTGTGTGTGTGTGTGTGTGTGTGTGTGTGTTTTAGGGCCAAACTACTTCATTTACCAAGCCTACTCTAAATCACAGTTATTGAATTTCAGACAAGCTGACAATTTTGTTGCTTCCTTTAGAAATCAATTTGCAGCAGTGGTAGATAAAGACCTTGGATCTTAAAGTGTGTGTTTTGCACACCTCACTCTAGCCCTTGGTTCTTCCACTTACCCCCATCTTGCCAGTCAAGACTGTTTCCCACAGAATTGAACTCCATTTGTGGTGGTTGGTTTGCAGAATTCACTTGAATACAACAGTTTTTAACAATTAGCACAGTGTGGTTATGATGCTAACCAGATTGAAGCACAATTTAGTACAACCTGGAAAATCATTGTGTGGTGGTCAATGTTGATATTGTGGTGGGCCGCCACAAATAAGTCAATGTATGGAAAACACTGCAAGAAGTGAGTTGTTCAAAACCTTTCTTTTGAGTAAACTCTGTGTACGCAAGCAATGTTCTCAATGCTCAAAGCTCAGTGTACCTGACAAAGAAAAGATATCCGCATCCAACATCTCTGTGTACCTGATGGAAGACCTGATCGGTCGGAAACATTGTGTCATTAAATTGGCAGCGCGTAAGACAGTGTGCGGATATCTTTTCTTGTTCCTTTGTATTGGCTAGTATCCTGCAGCAACTATAGAAAGCAAGTGAACTGCTGTCGGAGGAACAGGGAGGAAACGGCAGACTGACCGAGCGAGGAGTATCGTCAAATCTCCTCTGAAGCTGTAGGGGGAGCTCTGTAGAGAACACTGTGATCAAAACGGGAGAAAACAGCCAAGACATTTTATTTGTTATTATTGTTTGGTTTTGTTTATGTAAAGCACATTGAATGACCTCTGTGTATGAAATGCGCTATATAAATAAACTTGACTTGACTAGGGTCAGAGCCCAGGGGCCGTTAACTGACTGGACGCAGAAGTCTCCTACTCTTGTATGGTGACGAGAGCTGGGCAGACCACAGCACGTGTGTGTGTGTGTGTGTGTGTGTGTGTCTCCACATTCTCTCAGCAGCGCGTGATCTGTCGACTCTAATGAATATTTTAACATGCTTTTATAACGATCCGTGTTATGCTTTGCTCTGTTGAGCAATTCAAATGTAGCCTAATGTGTGACTTGGCCTGGTTAGCCTAACATGTACCACCAAAAGTGTGTGTGTGTGTGTGTGTGTGTGGCTTTCTGAGGATGGTATGGCATATGTTGTGTAATAAAGGGAGGGAAGTTCTTCTCTTTGTGTGCGTGTGTGTGTGTGTGTGTGTCCACATTCTCCCCTCATGGTGGCCCTCCATGTGCTTTTAGCTCAGAGTAGATCCCTTAATTACATGTTCAATATGATCATCATATGACTCATCAACACGCCCTCATGCCTGATAGTGAAATTAAAGGATGATGGCTCACAACAGCGTTGATGGTTTACTTTCACTTTTTTTGGCAGTTTTATTGTGTCCCAATGTTCATTATTAGACGAAATAACACTAATAAAATATAATAAATGTTCATTATTAGACAGTTAGCCAATTTTGTAGTATTAGTCATAGGTCATAGGCCTTCTCTGTAGTCCTTTTAGTCAATTAAAGAGTGTGTGTGTGTGTGTGTGTGTGTGTGGAAAGGATGGCATCGGCAAGTTGACTGGGTCTGTCTAGTTTGTGATGTCCAGTCACACACGCACATGTCCTTGCCTGGGTACTGAACACAGTGTGTGTGTGTCTCTCTCTTTCAGAATGGACAAAGCACCACAGATGATGGAGTCACATCTGCAGACAAGGTAGGAAACAGTGGCAACACGCTCACACGCGCACACACACACACACACACACACACACACACACACACACGCTCTCTCCTCTGTCCAACTTATCCAGATATCCCTTTACACACACACACACACACACACACACACACACACACACACACACACACACACACACATGCTGCTCTCTCCTCTGTCCAACATATCCAGATATCCCTTTACACACACACACACACACACACACACACACACACACACAGACATATCTGCGGCTATACTCTGTAATTTTCCGTGGGGCGATTGCTTTTGATCTTTGTTGACTGTGTACATCAAAGCCAAGAGGATGAGGCTGACCTATCATGATGTCTCACTGCGGCTGAGATATCCACGTGTGTGTGTTTGTGTGTGTGTGTGTCTGTGTGCATTCTATCATGATGACTCACTGCGGCTGAGATATTCACCGTGTGTGTGTGTGCATCCTATCATGATGTCTCACTGCAGCTGAGATATCGACGGCGTGTGTGTGTGTGTGTGTGTGTGTGTGTGTGTGTGGCCTATCATAATCTCTCTCTCTGTGGCTGTGATCTGCACTCTGCATATGACCCCCTGCCCTTCAGTCCCCACTCCCACTCCCAGCCCTCTCCCCAGCTGCTCTCAGCAGGGTGTTTGTTGTGTGTTGGAGTGTGTTGGAGTGTTCCTGCTCTCATCAGGGTGTTGGTGTGTGTTGGTGTGTGTGGAGTGTTCCTGCTCTCATCAGGGTGTTGGTGTGTGTTGGTGTGTGTGGGAGTGTTCCTGCTCTCATCAGGGTGTTGGTGTGTGTTGGTGTGTTCCTGCTCTCATCAGGGTGTTGGTGTGTGTTGGTGTGTGTTGGAGTGTGTGGGAGTGTTCCTGCTCTCATCAGGGTGTTGGTGTGTGTTGGTGTGTTGCTGCACATTAGAACACTGGCCTGAGAGGGACACACACAGCGGGCAGCATTATTAGTGAGTGCGTCTGTTGGGATCTCGGGTCAAGCTGAATTCATGAATTTTAAAAGGTGCTTGAATTGGGTTAGGTGTGTGTGTGTGTGTTTCAGTGGGGTAGGCAAGCAGTGGAGCGAGCACGCACACACACACACACACACACACACACACACACACACACACACACACACACACACACACAATGAGAAATAATAAAGTAGGGGAGTAAAGTACCAGTTTGAAAAGGTCACTCTGTTTGTGTGTGAGGGTGAGGCATGGCTGGTTGGTGTGACTATACATCACAGGCATGATCACAGCATAATAAGGTTCCTTAAGGCAACCCTGTTTGGTTACACACACACACACACACACACACACACACACACACACACACACACACACACACAGTCAGGCGCCGACACATTATCCCCTGAGCTTCTTCTGGCCTCGGGCTAATGCGCAGTGACTGAGCAGAATCCGTAAGCCTGGCATCCAGCGTGCGCTTGCCCTGGTCCAGTTCTGACCAGAGGTGGGCAGAGCCATGTCCATCTCTCTCTCTCTCTCGCGCTCTCGCTCTCTCGCTCTCGCTCGCTCTCTGGCACAGGCTGCCGACGGTGAACTTTGAAATGCACGTTCTGTATCAGTGCAAACACTGGTTGCCATAGTAGCCAAACACTGCACCCTGCCTGCCTTTGTCTTCACATGTTGTTCTTCAGAGAGTATACACACACACACACACACACACACACACACACGGCGTGAGCAGGACAGACCGGGGCCAAGGGACGCTCGCTGGCTCTCCATCGGGCTTCACATTTTAGTGGCTTATGTTTGGGCACTCATGAGAGCCACGGCGAGCTCTAAGAATAGGGTCTCCATGTCAAAGAGGCGTAATTAAATACTGGTGCATTGTGGGTAATCCCCAGAGAAGGGTCAGGAACACCGAAGACCTCAAGGCAAGAATCCCGCAGCATGCTGTTCCCAGACCGCTTGATTGGGTTCTGATTATGTGCGTGTGTGTGTGTGTGTGTGTGTGTGTGTGTGTGTGTGCTGGACGTGCGTTGGCCCGGGATCCTCCTGATGTGGAGCCGTCGCGTTGTCTCTGGGTGCATTAGCCGAGGTGTGTGTGTGTGCTGGACGTGCGTTGGCCCGGGATCCTCCTGATGTGGAGCCGTCGCGTTGTCTCTGGGTGCATTAGCCGAGGTGTGTGTGTGTGTGTGTGTGTGTGTGTGTGTGCGTGTGCTGGACGTGCGTTGGCCCGGGATCCTCCTGATGTGGAGCCGTTGCGTTGTCTTTGGGTGCATTAGCCGAGGTGTGTGTGTGCTGGACGTGCGTTGGCCCGGGATCCTCCTGATGTGGAGCCGTTGCGTTGTCTTTGGGTGCATTAGCCGAGGTGTGTGTGTGTGTGTGTGTGTGTGTGTGTGCTGGACGTGCGTTGTCTCTGGGTGCATTAGCCGAGGTGTGTGTGTGTGCTGGGGGCCGGCGTCTTAATTTAGCCCTCCACAGCGCTGTCCCGATCGACAGCCAGGAGGGAACGCAGACAGGCCGCGGTAACGTGATCCCAGGCGATGATGTCATGGTCATGTGACCCAGGAGGATCTGCACATGACAGATGGGCAGATGAACTCGGACGTGATTTAAATCGAGCAGCCGAGTGATTGTCGTCCAGATGGCTAGGACCCCCTCAGATCTTAGACACACTCACAAGGCAGGTGACCAAGCAGTGATTTAGAGTCTGATGGTACTCCACAGACTTCATAAGACCATTGGAACACACACACACACACACACACACACACACACACACACACACACACACACACACACAATGAGATGAGTTTCAGCTGCAGGTGTCTGCCGTAATGACGGTGACAGAGATCTTGACAGAGATCCGCTTACTCCTCGTCACTCCTGTGTCATTTATTCTCTCTATCTCTATCTCTTTCTCTTTCTCTATCTCTATCTCTATCTCTCTCTCAAATTCAAATATGCTTTATTGGCACGACAAACCATATGATGCATTGCCAAAGCGTTCACAGGAATAATAATATAATAATAATTAAAGAAAATACAAATACAAAATGATATAAACATGTACAAACATTGTTACACTTCGTCACACACACACACAGCACGTCACAACCATACAAGACCATTGTCTGTACATGTGCATAGGAAAACCAAGACAAAACAAAACAAACAGGAGACATGGTGTAACAGACTGGGGCTGGGGAGCAGTGTTATGTTGAAGGGTGGAGGTAGTGGGGTGATTATCTTAAGTAATGCCTTCTCTCAGGTGGGAATGATGTTGTTCAAACACTCTCTCTCTCTCTCTCTCTCTCTCTCACACACACTCTCACACTCTCTCACTCAATTCAATTCAATTCAATTCAATTGAGCTTTATTGGCATGACAAAATACAATTTGTATTGCCAAAGCATACATGTACGTAGTAGTGTGTAAAGACATAAAACAAAACATCATGCATCATACATTACTGCAACGGCAGTGTGTGTGTGTGTATTTGAGTTTTTGTGTGCTCCACTGATTAAGTGACTCCCTTTGTTTATGGCAAGCATCTACTGTATATATCTTGCTGCGACTCTTGCGCTCTTTTGTTCCTCGCCTCGCATTTCTCTGAATTTAGGAAAGAATTGATCTCGTATCTCTTTCCATTGGCAGCATTCAGCCAAGAAGTGAAGCTCTGTTTCTATGGCATCTTGGTAGCAATTGGTGCACAGCCTTTCTTCTCTGGGCAGCCAGGTTTGCCTGTGTCTGCCCTTCTCAATAGCCAGACTGTGATTGCTTAGTCTGTACCTGGTCAAGGTTTTTCTCTGTCTGGTATCAGTGACTGTGGATAGGTAGTCTGCCACAGTGTACTCTCTGTTTAGGGCCAAATAACATTGAAGTTTATTTTGTCTTTTTGTTGTTTCAGTCCAATATGATAAGTAATTTTGTTTTTCTGCATTTATAATTTGGTTAGGCCGAATTGTTTGAGAAAGGGTGGCAAGGTCCTGAGGCTGACTATTAGTTGTGTTAGTTGTACTATTAGTATGTGTGAGTCTCAGGACTAGCTGGATGAGGGGACTTGTTTTTACACTCATCTCTTGGCTTTTTAGGGCTTTATAACAATAGGAGTTGGGGTCGCTTGTTTTGAGATGTTCGAAGAATTTGATAGCTCTTTTTTTCAATTTTAATTAGTAAAGGGTATTGGCCTAATTCAGCCCTGCATGCATTGTTAGGTGTGTTCCTCTGTACCTTGAGGATGCTTTTACAGAACTCTGCATGCAGGGTTTCGATTGGGTGTTTGTCCCATTTTTCAAATCCATTGTACATAAGAGGACCCCATAATGCCGTATAATGAAATTGGTTCGATAACTGTTTGAAATATTTTGAGTCAGATCCGAATGGGTATGTCAAATTGAATAGTTTTGTTGATGCTTTCTCTTTCAAATCATTCACGGCCAAGTTGAAATTACCAGTTGAACTGATTTTTAGCCCAAGGTAGGTGTAACTTTTTACTTGTTCGATTGCATATGTACCAAGGGTTAATTTCTTTCTCTGATGTCTGGATTTTTTCTGGAAGG
Organism: Alosa alosa; assembly: GCF_017589495.1. Taxonomy (NCBI): domain Eukaryota; kingdom Metazoa; phylum Chordata; class Actinopteri; order Clupeiformes; family Clupeidae; genus Alosa; species Alosa alosa. The sequence continues at coordinate 4,361,831 of NC_063189.1, forward strand.
TTAGTATTTTTGTTTTTTGTGGGTTAATAGTCAGGGCCCAGGTCTGACAGAACTTGTGCAGGACGTTTAGGTTCTGCTGTAGACCCTCTTCTGTTGGAGACAGCAGAACCAAGTCGTCCGCAAAAAGAAGAAATTTGATTTCGGAGTCATTTAATAGGAGGCCAGGAGCTGCTGACTTCTCGAGTCTTTTTGCCAATTCATTAATATATATATATTGAAGAGGATTGGTGATAGAGGACAGCCCTGTCTCACACCCCGTTCTTGAGTGAAGAATTCTGTTTGTTTGTTTCCAATTTTAATTGCACATTTGCTGTTTAAATACATTGTTTTTATTATGTTGTATGCTTTTCCCCCTACACCAGATTCAATAAGTTTACAAAATAGGCCATCATGCCAAATAGAATCAAAGGCCTTCTGGAAATCTACAAAGCAAGCAAATATTTTTGTTTTATTTTGGTTTACATATTTATTTATTAAGGTGTGTAGGGTGAAAATATGATCTGATGTTCTACATTTTGGTAAAAAAACAATTTGACTTCTACTCAGGGCATCATGCTCGATAAGGAAGTTTATTATTCTATTGTTTAAAATGCTACAAAATAACTTCCCCAGATTACTGTTTACACAAATGCCCCAGTAGTTATTAGGGTCTAATTTGTCTCCACTTTTGAAAAGGGGTGTAATGAGTCCTTCATTCCAGACATCAGGGAAGTATCCGACACTCAGAACCAAGTTGAACAGTTTTAGAATAGCCAGATGAAAATTGTGGCTTGCATTTTTAATCATTTCATTGAGGATGCCATCAGGGCCACTTGCCTTTCTTGGCTGCAAGCCTTTGAGTTTTTCTGTTAGTTCATTTTCTGTAACTGGGTAGCCTAGTGGGTTTTGATATTTATTTATTGTGTTTTCCATGTCAATCATTTTTTGGTAAATTTGGGTTTGTTCTGGGTTCATGCTGTTTTTTCCATAGAGGTTTTCAAAGTAACTTTTCCATACTCCTCCATTTTGGATGGCAAGTTCCTCATGTTGCTTTTTGTTAAGTTTATCCAGTTATTCCAGAAATTATTTGAATTTAAAGATTCTTCAATTGTCTCTAATTGATTTTTTGTGAACTGTTCCCTCTTCTTTCTGAGTGTTTTTGTATTGTTTAAGCT
>NC_063189.1:4367984-4373423 GCF_017589495.1 Alosa alosa
GTGCTACGGTCAGGAGTGTGTGTTGTGCTACGGTCAGGAGTGTGTGTTGTACAGTAAGGAGTGTGTTGTGCTACAGTCAGGAGTGTTGTGGCACGGTCAGGAGTGTGTTGGACGGTCAGGAGTGTGTTGGACGGTCAGAAGTGTGTTGTGCCATGGTCAGGAGTGTTTCGACACAGCCAGTCTATCCTCACACCGCTTGGCTCTGTTGTGTTCTGTTCTTGTCTCTGTTCTCCTTCAGTCAGCCAGTCTTGCTGTCACTCTAAATGAGTAATGTGTTCTGCTTCCTGCCTCAGAAATACGCATCATGACAAATTCATGCTTTGGCTCTTGTGTGCCGGCATATCTGTGGCAGGCTGCCTGCTCCCGTTGTCATGGTTTTCCTCTGAGCGACATGGCAACAAACGGCAGCTGGGCTGAAGTACATCTGAGGCAGGATTACGAGTGGATTTGTGTGGTCAGTTCTCATGTGTATTACGTTTTGCTTTGTGAATTGCTTTTGTTCCCCAGTCTTGAATAAATCTGTGGGTATTGCCGCCAGGAACAAGGAGAAATGGAACCTTTGCATCTGCTGCTCAACAGCATGGTAGAACGAACACACACACACACACACACATACACACACTCTGAGTCTCTCTGTCCAGTGTCCACTCTGACTACACCATAGCTAGATCAGCGTCCCAATCTGTGTGGTGTGTGAGATGTGAGGCCTATATATTCCTCCTCTGTGTGGTGTGTGAGATGTGAGGCCCATATATTCCTCCTCTGTGAGATGTGAGGCCCATATATTCCTCCTGTGTGGTGTGTGAGATGTGAGGCCCATATATTACTCCTCTGTGTGGTGTGTGAGATGTGAGGCCCATATATTCCTCCTCTGTGTGGTGTGAGAGATGTGAGGCCCATATATTCCTCCTCTGTGTGGTGTGTGAGATGTGAGGCCCATATATTCCTCCTCTGTGTGGTGTGTGAGATGTGAGGCCCATATATTACTCCTCTGTGTGGTGTGTGAGATGTGAGGCCCATATATTACTCCTCTCTCTCATGAGGACCGGCTGCTTTGTGTGAATGCACTCTGATCAGTTACTATGCCAACAGCAGGCCACACTCTTGCCGTGGCCATCACTCTGTACTCGGGCAGCAGTGTGTGTGTGTGTGTGTGTGTGGTGTGTCTACTGGACTGATACCTCACCACAGCCAGTTCAGGGCCAGAGTAGTAGAGTAGTTTACCTGTTTTTTTTGTTTTGTTTGTTTGTTTGTTTGTTTTTATTGTTTTTTGTTTTTGTTTGTTTGTTTGCATCTGAGTATTTTTTGCATTTCCCAGTATCACCTACCATCACAGTCTCCTCCCAGTTATTTGTTGCTCTGGCATTCAAATATGAAGAAAGTCGTTCAGACACACACACACACACACACACACACACACACACACCAACAGGCCGAACACACACCAACCTTGAGCGAAGAGGGTGGGTCCACTGATTCAGTGACCGTAAAGGCATTCATATTTGATGAGGGTTAATCCATACGAGGGCGCAGCTTTGTGTGCTGTTCAATAATGTAACAGCCGGTGTGGGCAGAGCCAGTGTGGGCAGAGCGGTGTGGGCAGAGCTAGTGTGGGCAGAGCTAGTGTGGGCAGAGCTAGTGTGGGCAGAGCTGGTGTGGGCAGAGCCTGTAAGCGGCTGACTTTACTGATTAGTGTGCACTTTCCACAAAGGCGGTAATGTAATGTTTGGCTTTGATAAAGTCTGTTGTTTCCAAGAAGGGCTGTAGAACGCTCTTACAAGCTGTGAGTTCACAATCAGAACACATCTGCTATTGGTTTAGAAATATCAAAACAGCCTTATCATGAAGCTGTCTTAAAGCACATCCGACAGATAAACACAAATATCTGACATGGTGTTACTGCTTTTCGTGTGTGTGTGTGTGTGTGTACACCAGGTTTTGTGCACGTGCAGTCTCACCAGAGGCCAGAGAACTAATGCTTTTTCCATTTGTGTAAATTTGATTAGTAAACTCCCTAATGTGGGTAATGGCCTTTTAGTCTCAATTTGCTCAACGCGTGCATGCGCGGCTTGTGTGTGTGTGTGCTCTTTATCTAGCTTGCCTGTGACTGTAAGGCCTTTGATATGGCTTTTTCTCAGGGTCGTCTGAGCTCTGCTTTCAACTCATCGCCACCAAAACGCTCACCAGCGCGACTATTCAATTATTCAGCAGTGGGGGCAGTGTGTGTGTGTGTGTGTGTGTGTGTGTGTGTGTGTGTGTGTGTGTGTGTGTGTAAAGGGAAGAGACCAGACAAAGCGGGCAGAGAGGGCATCAGGTATCCCGTCTGGCTCTGCCACACACACACACACACACAATCTCAGAGCTACCTCATACTGAATACTTGATGCCCTCTGTGCCTCGCACCCCTGTGCTACCCTCTGCACTTACTCACACATACAAGACACATACACACATAGAGTGTGTACACACACACACACACACACACACACGTGGTGTTTGGGTGGCATGTGCTCCAGTGGCGGGTCCAGTGTGGGCGGTGAGGGCAGGTCCGCTTCTAGTCCGATCAGATTAGAGCTGGTGCAGAGAATTGGAGCGCTTCTTCATTTCCTCTTGCACTCTCCTCTCTTCAGATTTGGATCTAGTGGCTTTCTGCAACTTGGGGTGTGTGTGTGTGTGTGTGTGTGTGTGTGAGCATGAGAAAACCATGCTTTTGACAGTTTGCAGCTTGCAAAGTATGTCTCTGTATGTTTGTTTTCATTTGGTATTAACTTTAATAGTTTTTATAGTATAGAGAGTTGTGAGATTCCAGTGTGTGTGTGTGTGTGTGTGTGTGTGTGTGTGCGCATATGATGAGCCGTGCATTAGAGGTGGCCCTGTGGCAGGAGTACTGAGTTCATGTTCAGCACCGAGAGATGCACAAGGCAGGAGTACACACACCCTCCTCCCTCATAGTGTGTGGGAGGAGGATCTGTCTGTCTGTGTCTTTTTGTTTTTTTGCTTTTGTTTTTTGCTTATGTCAGTGAAAACAATTTTATTTGAGTTTTTTTTTTTTATTATTATTATTATTATGTGGAAGTATAAGTATATTTGAGTGGTTACTTTCATTATAATTAAAATGATTATAATTTGTGTGTGTGTAATGGACATGGGTACATTCATCCATGTATCTGTGGCACGGTTGTACATGTGTCTTTCTGCACGTGGTGTAGTCATGGAAACTGCTTGTTACTTCCTTCATAAAGACTCCTAACCTTTATAGTACTGTGAGGACCTACTCTTCCACCCCACCCCGCACCCTCCCCACACACACACTATCTCTCTCACACACACACACACACACACACACACACACACAAACACTCTTCCACTTAGCATATATTTACCTACTTATTTATTTATTTTGCACACACACAGATTCCACCAGTTCAGAATGCTCTGGGCTTGAAGGCTGTTGCCATGGCAGGGGACATAGTTGACCTCTAACCTCGAGCTGGAGGTGGTTGATACTGATTAGCATTAGAGTAGGTGGTGTGTGTGTGTGTTTCAATTTCAATTTTCAATTTCAATTTAATATCACTTATAGAGTGCCAAAACATTGCACATGTCTCATGGCGCTTTACAGTGTTAGACAATCAGAGAAAAGAAAAGGCGGCCCATGCGTAACAGGGGCGAGGAAAAGCTCCCTAGAGTTGGAGATACACATAGGAAGAAACCTCGAGCAGATCCACGACTCAAGGGCCTGACCCATCTGCATGGATAACTGTGTCTGTATGTACTGTAAGTGTTTATGATGTCTTTTACGCACACACACATGCAGTCACAGTCACAAACAGAGGTTACGCTAGACTTTTTATTGACCGGACAAAATATTCGGTAATATTCCAGAACACCGGATAAAAGAAAATCTGCCAGCCATAATGCTACACAAGCGCAGTAGTGGAGAATCGCGGAGTGGAGAGGATTCCCATCGGTAGCGTTTTGCAGTCAGCATAGGTGAGCTGAAAAACAGCCATGATATGGTTGTTTGTTTAAGTTGTTTACTGAATTATGAAAACGCAAAGCGCAAGTAGCTTCGTGGGCGGATCTTGGGCGCTGTTGCTATTTTACCGGCGGGATAAATGACTGTGGCACCCGACGCAAATCTAAAATGTGTCTGAAGTAGCTACCTTACTCATGGGTGTGGTTTGGGCGTAACGTGCAATAAACCAATCAGAGCGTCATCTTACATTCCCTTTAACAACAGGCATGCTTGTTCCATAGCATGGCAGATTTGCCAGCGCAGTGAGGAGCTTTCGCAGCGCTATAAGCACTGTTCAGTTGGGAACAGTTTGCTATTGATTTTTCCTCTTGACAAAATGTAATACAGAAATGTGACAGACATACTTTCCGATGTTTTGGGATCACTCTCACTGAATCACGAGGTTATGAATGCATGGTGATATTTTTGCAATGTAATCTAACATTACCTCACTATAGACAATGCAGATCTGTCAGATAAGCTCTTCTCTCCCGTGCTGCTGCTGGGGCATTTGGGTTAAATGGCATCGGCATGCAGTTCAACATCACGTCCTCTAATTTCCTAATTTATGTCATCAACACATCGGACACCACACTGATTTCCCTCGTGTAGCAATGTGTATTTGTCCTGTAATTATGCATGGTTTGGAGAAATAGGAACTGCGTCGTATAGATGAGAGGAGCAAAGTGCATTGCTTAACACAGGCGCCCATGCAGTTCAACATTACTCCTTAAGTCCTCTAATATTTCCTAATTTATGTCATCAACACATCCGTGATTCGTGGAAAGATTTATACCTATTTTTTCACATCTTAATGGACACCACACTGATTTCCCTCGTGTGGTAATATTTTTCCTTGTAATTATGTATGGTTTGCAGAAATGGGAACTGTGTCTTATAGATGAGAGGAGCGAAGCGCTCTTGCAGGTGTAAGCTACGGCTGTACGTTACCATCAGGCAACTCAACAATGAGAAACAGTTTCTAAGTTGACCTAACTTTCCAACTCTGCACAGTATCCCATTAACTGCATGACCGTAGGCTATTTACAATATTTTCTGTAAAGTAGAGTTTGTAAACACGTTATCATCAACTTATGCACGCACAACTTTGTACATAACATAAATTGTAGTCAAGTTTATTTGCTGCTTTCTTTTACTATCTATGGTTGCTGGTTAACAGCACATAATAAGCTGATTTAAGCTAATTGACTTACTCAAGACTTCAAGGCCATCATGGATATAAAACGTTTTTTGATGGAGGGAACATGGCAAAGCTTGGAGTTATTTCAGATGGGCTACAACAAGGTAGGCAAAATTGTGGTGCTTGTCAAAACCTTAGGGCAGCGAACAAAACCGGGAAATGGACAAATATTATCAAGGCTTTGAATTTTCCGTCTGTGCGGGGGTGTCTGTAGATCGGT
>NC_063189.1:4376423-4381423 GCF_017589495.1 Alosa alosa
TCAGGAACACACACACACACACCCTGCATCTGCAGCTCTGCTCCTCAGGAACGCACACACACACACCCTGCCTCTGCAGTCCAGTCGTGTGAAGCGCTGCCCCTTCCTCTCCAGTCGGCCATTGTTCCCTTCCCCTCGCATTGTTCATTTATTTAACTCCAATCACACAGAGCAAGCGCTCTTGCACCCACGCCAAGTGCAGTCCATCAGAGACCATTCAACAGGTCTGTCTCCTTGTCTCCTCTCTCTCTCTCTCTCTCTCTCTCTCTCTCTCTCTCTCGCTCTCTCACACTCACTCACTCTCTCTCCCTCCATTTCTCCTTCTCCTCTCTCTCTCTCTCTCTCTCTCTCTCTCTCTCTCTCTCAATCAATTCAATTCAATTCAATGTGCTTTATTGGCATGACTGTTCAAGTTACAATATTGCCAAAGCATAAAAAAAAACACATGGAATAATCAAAACAGGAGACAATAATGATAATTATACTAATAAAAAAAAACAATAATAAGATGATAATGTAAATAATGGAGGGAATAAAAAGTAGGTTAATAGAATAGTCTACCTATTTCAATGTTCAGATTGTGCTCGCTGAGTCTGTACATAGTCAATATTTTGGACAATTTTGTGTCTGAGAGTTTTTAGATATGGGGCCAATTCATATTTGTGATTTAATTGCAAGATAACATTCAAGTTTTTGTTGGGTTTTCGTGATTTCGGTCCAATATGATATATATTTTTCTTTTTCTTTTTCTATGATACAATTTGGATGGATTTTATTTGCTAATTGAATAGAATCTTTTTTAGTTTTGGACATTGTCAAATTAATTGGAGTGAGATTGCTGTGCTTTGTAATGAATTGATTTAGGGGGCTCTTCTCTATATTTAATTTGGTGCTTTTTAGGGCTTTATAATGTATTGAATTGGGGTCGCTAAATTGTATGTGCTTCCAAAATTTTAGAATTCTTTTTTTGATTTTGATAATTAATGGGAACTGGCACAGTTCAGCCCTGCAGCCATTATGCAGAGTATTTCTGTGAGCTTTAAGAATGTTTTTGCAGAAATCCGTGTGCAGGGCTTCAATTAGGTGTTTCTCCCAATCCGCAAATTCATATTTTGAAAGTGGTCCCCATATTTCGCACCCATAGAGGGCAATAGGTTCGATGACTTGCTTGAAAATTTTTAACCATATTGTTATGGGGATATTGGCTTGAATTGACTTTTTGATAGCATATAAACATCGTTGTGCTTTTTCTTTCAGAGTTTTTACTCCCAAATCAAATTTTCCTGTTGAGTTGATGGAGATCCCTAGATAAGTGTAATCTTGAGTTTGTTCGATTAGTTCTTTGCCAATTGAAAATTTCATAATTTTGTTATTTTTGTTTTTTCTTTGGAAAACTACAACTTTTGTCTTTTTTAAGTTCACCTTTAGTGACCAATTTTCCGCAAATTTCTCCAGAATATTCAGGCTATTTTGCAGGCTTACTTCATCTAAGGCTATGAGAACTAGGTCATCTGCATAAAGAAGACATTTTACCTCAGTATCTAATAATTTTATGCCAGGATCAGTAGATTGTTGGATTTTAGTAGCCAATTCATTTATATATAAATTAAATAACATTGGGGTCATTGCACAGCCTTGACGGACACCACGGTGTTGGGGGAAAAAATCTGTTTGCATATTTCCAATCTTAACTGCACATTTACTTGAGGAATACATTGATTTTATTACATCATATGTTTGTCCGCCAACCCCATATTCTAGTAATTTGTAGAGTAGACCTTTTGTGCCATACAGAATCAAAGGCTTTCTCGAAATCAACAAAGCAAGTGAATAATTTGGATTTGTCTTGTTTAACGTGTTTATCAATTATAGTGTGTAGTGTAAAAATGTGATCTGAGGTCCTATGATTTGGGAGGAAACCAATTTGTGCTTTGTTTAGTATGTTGTGTTGATTTATAAAATCTGTCAGTCTAGAATTTATTATGGAACAGAGTAATTTGCCCATGTTGCTGCAGATGCATATACCCCTGTAGTTACTCGGATCTAACCTATCACCACTCTTAAATAAAGGTGAAATGAGACCCTTGCTCCATAATTCAGGAAAATGCCCTACATTACGAATTAAATTAAAGAGTTTAAGAATGGCTCTTTGGAAGGTGGGGTCTGTGTTAATGATCATTTTATTCAATATGTTGTCAAACCCACAGGCTTTTTTGGGATGTAGAGTTCTTATTTTTTCCTCCAATTCTTTTTCAGTAATTGGCATATCTAAGGGATTCTGATAAGGTTTTATAATTTGTTCCAATTTGTCCAATTTTTGAAGTATTTGTTTTTGATGATTATTTAATGGGTTGTTTTCATACAGGGATTTGAAATGATCTGTCCATATATCTCCCTTTTGGATCGCTAACTCCTCTGAGTTTCTTTTTTGTAATGTTTTCCAGTGATCCCAGAAATTATTGGAGTCAATTGATTCCTCTAGTTCATCAATTTGTTTTGACAGGAAACTAGATTTGTTAGTCTTAAGTTTATGTTTGTACTTTCTCAACGACTCAGCATGTTGTAAACGAATGACCTCATTGTTGGGCTGTCTGTGTTTTTGGTTTGATAATTTCCTTAATTCTTTCCGTAATGTCTTACATTCCAAGTTGGTTTCTTGTTTATAGTTTTTGTTTTACCTCTGTGAGATAACAACCCAGATGATTTGGCTATATGGTCAAATATTTTATTTAAATCATTAACCGCACTGTTTACTCTTTCTTTGTTCATTGAATAGGGGTTGTTCAGAAACATATTTATCATTGCCTTTGTGTCATCTTGTCTGATTGTTTTAACATATTGATCTTTGCTATTTTCACACCATCTGTAGGTCTTACTCATCCTATGCATTATAGATGATTGAGAAAAGTTGGGCTTTCCATTAGTTCTGTTTAGATAGAGAGTTATCTGTGAATGGTCAGAAAAAGGTGCCAAAGGATTTACTGTGAAAGCCCTTAAATGATCTTCATGAAGGTCTGTTATAAAGTAATCGACTGTACTGCATCCAAGGACTGAACTGTAAGTGTATTGTCCTAGTGAGTCTCCTCTTAGCCTCCCATTGACAATGTACAGACCCTGGCACTGACAAAGCTCTAACAAAGCTGTACCATGTGTATTTATTGTTTTGTCATAGTTGTTTCTGGTTAGATGAGTAAGAAAATGTATATTTTGTCCAATTATGAATTTGTCGCCTAATGTATTAACTGTATAGGCCTTCGCCGGTTCTGGCATTTAGATCACCACATATCATTACATGTCCAATCGATTGATAGTAGCCAATCTCATTTCCAAGCGGACTTAAACTGTCATATCGTGGCGAAAAGTTGTAATAACATTCACGCAGCTCCATGAGTCAAGGAAAGCGCGAATGAAGTAGCCACTTCTAAATGGGACCCACTACACAGTAGCTTAAGGTGTTTTGCTAAAGCAGCCATAATGAAATGAAGGGGTCATTGTTTGGATACTTCACACACACGTGCTTTTTAATTTCACAGACTACAACTACCAAGCTGTAATCAAAGCACATCGATTCCCCTCTCACACCCTGCACGCACTTAAAACAAAAATAAACAGGCGCCTCAGTCTCACGCATGTATAGGCAAAACTGTATCAGACCGGTGTAACGTTGGTAAATCTTCCATTGCACAGAATGATTTTGTAGCACGTGCAATAAATGACAGTCGAAAGATACAAACAGTGCTGCTATACATTTGCTTGGTATAACCGCATTTATAGTTTTCTACAAATGCAATAAATCAAATGCCTCCATCACTCAACCAAACGCTAACGGGTAACATTACCTAGGTCCTTATTGATATTACAAGATTAACGCATCTGCAGTAAAAAACCAAGCATGTCCGATAAACATCCTCAGATTTATTTCGGCTTCAAGAAGAAATGGAATTACACTTCATGTGAACATCGTCCCATCCTTATTAGATGTTCGGCCAGCGGTAAATTACAGTCCTTGTATGAAGCGCCCATTGTTTTTTCCAACCCACTTTTAACTTCCAACAAAATTACGCCTCACTGCAACGATAAGCCATCTAGTGGACAAACGACTACTTCGCCAATACTGAAAATGCAGCCATGATGATGATGATGATGATGAATATTTATTTTGGCTTTCTTTTAATCCTACTGAATTTGTAATTATGTATCGGCCGCTCTAATACCGATAGTATGTGGGTGCCTGTGTGTGTGCTTGTGTATATGTGTGCACCGCCATTTACAGGCCAATGAGTGTATAGTCACTAAATGTACACATAACCTAATTTTTTTAGACCCCCCCATGGATGAAATTCCTACGAAACTTGGCATACCCCCGGAGAATGCCAGGTCAATCATACACATAAAATTTGGTGCAGTTCTGAACATCTTAACTGAAGATAGGGGCGATTAAAGCAGAATAATATTGCATTTTCATTTTTTACCGGGTGGGGTGCAAATCACAAATGAGTGATTATGAGCCAGGTTGATGTGGGCCCTTGAGACCAACATACCATAAAAAAGATCTTCATCCTCAGTGCCACGGTTTAGGTAGTTATTTAGGAAAAACTGTTTGTTTTTTTGCGGTTCAGGGGTTGTTGGTGGTCCCCGGGGACGAAATGAAATTTTTCCGTGAAAGTCTAGTGGGGCTACATACCCACCAAATTTCATGTACCCCGGTGGTTCGGTGTCCCGGGTATCAATGACCAAAAATTCAGGGAGTAGATGACGGGAACAATTCTTGAATTGTGTGCATGTGTGCGTGTACAAATTTATGTTTATGTGTGTGGGTGTGTGTGTGTGTGTGTGCGTGGGTGTGTGTGTGTGTGTGTGTATGTTTGTGCATGTGCATGCATGCGTACATATGTCTACTGTGTGAGTATGTGTCATACGTATGATTACTGTAAATGTATGTGTGTGCGTGTGTATCTGTTTATGCACATGTGTGCACATGGAATGGGTTAACATGACCC
>NC_063189.1:4386423-4398923 GCF_017589495.1 Alosa alosa
TGATCTCTACCCAGTGTTGTCTGATCTCTACCCAGTGTTGCAGTGTTGTCTGATCTCTACCCAGTGTTGTCTGATCTCTACCCAGTGTTGCAATGTTGTCTGATCTCTACCCAGTGTTGTCTGATGGCAGCTACTGGAGCAGCTGCTGTGTGTGTTATTTTGCCTCTTCAGCGTCCCTTGTCAGTCAAGCCCCAGATTACTCATGATGGTGATGGTGGTGGTGGTGGTGGTGGTGGTGGTGATGATGGTGGTGGTGATGATGGTGGTGATGATGGTGATGATGGTGGTGGTGATGATGGTGGTGATGATGATGATGATGATGATGATGACCAGTTACAGGTGGGGCTCTTTTAATTGCAGCAGGTGGTTGAAGGCATTTGGATTCCATTAGACTCCCACGTTTTCATTTCAAACCCCCAGCGGACATGAACAAATAGTCTCAAGATTTGTGTCCTACTGTGTGTGTGTGTGTGTGTGTGTGTGTGTGTGTGCACGTACATGCATGTGCGTGCATGCATATGTGTGTTTCTGTATCCCACGATTGCTCGGCGGCACGTTGCCATAGTGACTGTGGACCTTCCTTGGCGATGTGACACGTGCTCTCTGTTCTCTTGGCAAGAAATACACTCTGTCCTCTCCCTCTCTCCTTTCTTTCTTTCTCTCTCTCTCTCTCTCTCTCTGTGTCTGCCGTTCACATAACTCGTTCCCCTCTGCTCCATTCTGCATTTCATTTTTCATTCATAAATCACCATTCACACATTTAAGACGGCTCCTTCACAGCCACTCTTCACACACACACACACACTGCAGGAGATGGGTGCTGTAAAAGTGGTGATTCGTGACCAGGCTGCTCTCCCCTTCACAGATCCCCTCGGTCTCCTCACCCTCTCACAAAGGGGGGTGGGGGCGTTGCCATGGCGTTTTACTCTGAGAAGATGCTCCAGTGGAACATGTTGCTTTTTTCCCCCCCTTTTTCATCACCGCAGATTTCATTTCATTTTGTTTTCTCACTTTTGTATTTCTTTCATTTATCCTCTCTCACCCCCCGTCTCATCCTCACTTTCCCTCAGCATCCTCTCTCTCACCCCGTCTCCCTCACTTTCCCTGATCCCTGGTGTGTTCCCTGGTGTAAAGAGCTGTGCTGCCTGAGTTGCGGTGCTCTGATAGGACTCTGGCGGGGCTTTGATTTACACGCTTCTGTCAGCCTCCAGCCAAAGCCTCTAAATACTGACTGGCTGTTCCTCCAGCCAAAGCCTCTAAATACTGACTGGCTGTTCCTCCAGCCAAAGCCTCTAAATACTGACTGGCTGTTCCTCCAAGCTTTTTTCCTTATCAACAGCCGTGGGTGGGTGTGGGTGGGTGTGTCGTAGGTTTGTGTGTGGGTGGGTGGGTGTGTGGTTGGGTGTGTCGTAGGTTTGTGTGTGGGTGTCTGGGTGGGTGTGTCGTGTGGGTTTTTGTATGTGTTTGAGTAGTGTTTGTATACCATGGCCTAAATTGCGCTGCGGGATTGCGGGTATTGCGTATAATTTGTTCAAGTCCCACAACCAGACATCATAATGCGAGAAATTCCCGCATACACTTTACAGCCTGTCTTAAGAAAGATTTTTTTCGACTTGTTAATTTTTTAAACATTTATTTTATCCAATGACATAGAAAACCTAATGAATTGCCATGAATTAAGCCATAATTTTCCATGTGTGTGTTTTTGGGTGTTTGGTGTGTGTGGAGAGAGTCAAGCAGAATCTAGGATGGCCACTACAGTATATTTAACATTGCTGATGACTATGTCGGGACCGACGCCCCCAATCCCAAATTGTGTAAATCCCTCCTACATGAAGAACCTAAGGGGGGAATTCCCCACCATTTTGAAAAATTAATTTTAAGCCCTGTATACCCATATGTATTCAAAAGCAGCTTTTCTTCTCATTACCTACTGTCCTGTGTGTGTGTTTGTGTGCCTGTGTGTGTGTGTGTGTCTGTGTGTGTCTGTGTGTGTCTGTGTGTGTCTGTGTGTGTCTGTGTGTGTGTCTGTGTATGTGTGTGTGTCTAGTATTGTGGCTGGCTTATCTGCCCTGGCTTTGCTCATCACTGCAGACTTTACACTGCAGCTGAGACTGGTACCACCTCAGACTCCTCTAGAGCGTGGGGTTGCCATGGTGAATGAGAGAGAGAGAGAGAGATGTGATAAACGGCAAGTCGATGCTCGCTAATCAATCACTGTGATGGGAAGTAATTACTGCACATCTATCTTCAGAAGATTCCAGCACTGTTTAATAGCAGAAGATTCCAGCGCTGTTTAATAGCATTCAGGAAGGAAGCCCTCTGTGTTTCCATGGCAGCGCGTTTACGTTTAATCCTTTAGTAGATGTCTGTGTCCCCGCGGACCTACAGGGTGTCCTCAGGTCTTTAGCCCGTGTGTGTTTGTCCTCAGGTCTTTAGCCCGTGTGTGTTTGTATCCCCAGGGTCCTACAGGGTGTCCTCAGGTCTTTAGCCCGTGTGTGTTTGTATCCCCAGGGTCCTACAGGGTGTCCTCAGGTCTTTAGCCCGTGTGTGTTTGTATCCCCAGGGTCCTACAGGGTGTCCTCAGGTCTTTAGCCCGTGTGTGTTTGTATCCCCAGGGTCCTACAGGGTGTCCTCAGGTCTTTAGCCCGTGTGTGTTTGTATCCCCAGGGTCCTACAGGGTGTCCTCAGGTCTTTAGCCCGTGTGTGTTTGTATCCCCAGGGTCCTACAGGGTGTCTGTCCTCAGGTCTTTAGCCCGTGTGTGTCTAGGCGGCTAGGCGGCCAGTGGAAGTGAAGACACCTGTTTGTCTCGAATAAGCTCTCTTCATGTGTGGCATTATGAAGGGCTGAGGTAGAGCTCATCATAACCAACTTTGATAGTTTGATTGAGTTTGGAAAATGAAAGCCTTGTGTCAAATTCAAGCTAATCTAACCAGCTAAGCTAATTTGATAGCATGGCAGAATGTATTTGCCAATTCAAAACTGCACAATAGCTGTAGTAATAGCTCTCTTGAGACCTTTTGCTGCCAAATGTAATGTAATATTAGGGCCCTTAAAGAAAGACCAAGATCAAGATCAGCACTTCTCTGATCTTGAACACACGCCAGTATAGGCATGGGGAAGCCTGCCTACAAGCCACTATAGGCATGGGGAAGCCTGCCCACACGGCCCTACACGCTGCCTGGTTGAAAAGCATCATACTACACCCTAATGATGCTACAGGCTAATGATGCTACAGGCTAATGATTATACACCCTTATGATGCTACACCCTAATGATGCTACAGCCTAATGATGCTACACCCTAAAGATGCTACACCCTAAAGATGCTACAGCCTAATGATGCTACACCCTAATGATGCTACAGCCTAATGATGCTACACCCTTATGATGCTACACCCTAATGATGCTACACCCTAATGAATTCTTGAATTCCCCCATGTGATGAATGCTACAGATAATGATGCTACAGCCTAATGATTTCTTGAATTTCCCCATGGGGATCAATAAAGTATCTATCGATCGATTGATCGATCCTACAGCCTAATGGTACCTGCGGTTGGCCTGATCCAGAACACCATGCTGTGCTCTTATTGATGTTGCCTTTGTTTGTGCCTATGTGGAGAGCTTACGCCACGTCCCGTCATGTGCTGCAGGATCAGTTGGTTTCAGAGCCTCCTGACACCAGGTGGCAGTAAAGCACGTGGCACAGTGATGACTACTTGGTGCCCACCTCGACCCAGTGCTCTCAGACAAGTGGGCACTCGTGAGTTCTGAACGCAGGGCGCACCCAGTGCTTACAGCTCTTAGTCACCTCTGCAATGAGCTCTACAGTCCAGGGCTTGTCTAGGTTTGTGTGTGTGTGTGGAGATAAGTCTTTATTGTTTTCTATACCTGCTGTGGGTTCATTCACAGAGGTTTGGGGAATTGGAGGTTTTTAACAAGTTTCACCCCCAGCAGTTAGTCTTAACTCTATGCTCACACACACCTCTATCCTTAACTTTCTCTCTCCTTTTCTTTCTTTCTTTCTTTCTTTCTTTCTTTCTTTCTTTCTTTCTTTCTTTCTCTTCCCCCCTCCCCTCCCCTCCCCTGAGTATGACCTGTTTTAATACAGAGCAGAGAAGTGAAGGTGAATCATAGGGATTAAGGGGCTGTGTGTGTCCTGTAGCGACACTGCTGGCAGAATGCTGGGAGAGGAGCTGTTGACCTCTGACCATTATGTCTCATGCTGTAGGTTGAGACCCCCCACTCCAACACACACACACACACACTTGTGTTGAAATAGAAGACTCAAATCTAGTTTGCCGTTTCCGTGCTGCTAGCCATTCTCAGCCTCAAGTTTGGTCTTTCTCACTCAGTCACCCCCTCCTCACTCTAGGAAGAGAGTGTGTGTGTGTGTGTGACAGAGAGACACATTCCATAGCTGGACCTCTGCAGCTTTCCTTCATCACTTTTGCATTCCACAGCACTCAGTTCCCCCCCTCACCTGACTGGAGCCAGCAGCTCTGAGAATGCACACGCACACACACACACACACACACACACACACACACAGAGGAGAGGCTAGACATGGGGCGCCGCACTACAAACACAAATCAGATACACACACACACACACACACACACACACACACACACACACACACACAGACACACACAGACACATTCAGCTCACATGTTTAAATAGACCACACACTCATACTCTTGACACAGACACACTCCACTGTGAGCAGACATCTTGGATGAATTCCTGACCATGGAGGAGTGTGTTCAGTGATGACCTGTCTGTGATGTTCTCTTTGTGTAGGCAATCTCCTGTACAGCAGAAACCTGCAGCTCAAGCACTCTCAACAACCATGTCCTGAACAACTCCCCTCTCTCTCTCTCACTCCTCACTCACACTCTCTCTCTCTCTCATTTAAGCATGGTCACTCTGTCTTTGGCATCCTCCAATGGGCCTACTCACATTATAAAACCTGAACTTGTGTGTGTGTGTGTGTCCTTGTCTGAGTGTCCCCCCCCCACACACACACACACACTCCGAGGCTGGCTCAGATCCAAGAGGCTCATCTTCTCTCACTGAGCTCTTTGTTTATCTCTCAAGTGGAGTCTGACCTCCTCCTTTCTCAGACTGCAGACTGACCCCCCTCTCTCTGGTCAGATTACAGTAAGGGGGGGGATACACACACACACACTCTCTCTCACACAAACACCGATACTCACTCTCTCTCTCTCTCTCTCCTCTCTCTCTCAATTCAGTTCAAGGTAGCTTTATTGGCATGACATATATTTCTTTGCATTGCCAAAGCAGGACATCAAACAATACAATACAGAACATACGAAAGATAAGACATTTATACATATAAATGTGTGTGTGTGTGTTTGTGCTGAAAATGGTAGGTATTTCATGTGTATAGTGTGTATAGTGTCTAATCACTGTCCCTCGCTCTATGGCATTCAGTGACATATTTAGCAGCAAGAGCTGCTGTCTGTCCTTGCTGTCCAAGTAAGACAGGCAGTACTTCCTGTTCACCCAGGTTTCGGAACTCCGGGATTAGGTTGGTAAATTTATCGAAGTAGGTATCTAATAAATTCATATTTCTTATATTGAAGAAGAAAGTGCACCTCCGTCCCAAACTCACCTGTCATACAGTGACCACAGACTCTTTGCTCTCTTGGCAACCATGACTTTCTTAGTCTGCCTTTTTCTATGGCTAGGCTGTGGTCACTGAGTCTGTATTTGGTCAAGATCTGTCTCTGCTTTATATCTCTGACAGTAGAGAGATATTCTTCTAATTCATATTTAGATTTTATGGACCGATAACATTCTAGTTTGTTTTGTTTTTTTGTTTCATTATGCCAATGTTCCAAATATTTTTCTTTAGATTTCTGGATATTCTGGTTGAGATTTAGTCTAAAAGCAGAGCTTGGCTGAGCAGAGCTTGGCTGGCTTAGTCTCAGCACAAGCTGACTCAGAGGACTCTTGTCGGGGTTCAGATCTTGAGTTTTTGCTGCGATGAAATGAAGTGTGTCTCTGGGACTTGTTTGGAGATGCATCCAGAATGTAAGTGCTCTCTTTTGTATGTTGATGGCCAATGGGAATCTGCCTAATTCTGCCCTACATGCATTGGTTGGTGTTTTCTTTTGGATTTTTAAAATTAATCGACAGAATTCTGCATGTAGGGATTCTACAGGATGCTTGTCCCATCTAGTGTAGCTGTGCACACTGAGTGGACCCCATACCTCACTTCCATATAGCGCAATAGGCTGGATAACACAGTCGAATATTTTGCACCAAACTTTAATTGGTATGTTTATGTTCCAGAAGTTTCTTTTTATTGCATATAGCGCTCTGTGAGCCTTTTCTTTTAGAGCATTCACTGCCATGCTAAAGCTCCCCGATGCTGTTATGGTCAAGCCGAGGTAGGTGTACTGCATCGTGTGATCTAGGGCGGTGCTGCCTTGATTGATTGATCTCTCTCTCTCTCTCTCTCTCTCTCTCTCTCTCTCTCTCTCTCTCTCTCTCTCTCTCTCATATGCATGTGTATATTACTCCTCCATTTCTCTTTCTCTCTCTCTCTCTCTCTCTCTCTCTCTCTCACACATACACACACGGTAGCTGTACTCTGCATATGCATGTGTATATTACTCTTCCATTTCTCTCTCCTTCCCTCTTTTCTGCCTCTCCCTGTCTCCTGCTGTGCATGTTCATACTTGGCTAGTCCTCTGCTCGTCTGATACTTGGAACATGACTGTTTCTTCTCGTTCTCACCCTTGTGCTTCACTGGCAGTAGATCCACACTGCCCCCTGGTGTTTGGAAAGGGAAGTGGGAATCCATACTCTCTCCCCCTGTGGTCTCAGCTGTTGACTTGAAACAGATAGCCCATCAGTGGTCCACTCAGGACTCACTCATCTGACCGGTCATTCCTGTGACCTCTAACGTCTGACATCACCTCCATCAGAGCTCCTTGGTGGCTGAAGTGTGGATGAAATGTGTGTACGTGTGTCTGTGTGTGTGTGTGTGTGTGTGTGATAACATGAAGATATGGGAGATGAAGACCCAACTCGTCCTCTGTCCAGGAGGAGCAACGCAAGCCTTGGTCCTTCTCCTCCGTCGCCTCCTCACTCCCTGCGTTGTGGGCCAGACGAGTGTGTGTGTGTGTGTGTGTGTGCACTGAACCATTGACGCCCAGAACATCAGTATAACTATATATACTTTTTTGATCCTGTAAGGGGAATTTGGTCTCTGCATTTAACCCAATTAGTGAAACACAAACAGCACACAGTGAACACACAGTGAGGTGAAGCACACACTAATCCCGGCGCAGTGAGCTGCCTGCTACAATGGCGGCGCTCGGGGAGCAGTGAGGGGTTAGGTGCCTTGCTCAAGGGCACTTCAGCCGCAGCCCACTGGTCGGGGCTCGAACCGGCAACCCTCCGGTTGCAAGTCCAGAGTGCTAACCAGTGGGCCACGGCTGCCCAAATCACCGTGCTTTACAAATGAGAATGTCACCAACAAACAGCTGAACTCCTCCTGGACTCTGAACATCTCTCATGTCTCAAGCCCAGCCCTTTGTCCTTTTCTACTGTTCCTCTCCTCTCCCTCTCCTCCCATCCCATCCAGTGGAGCTGATGAGTATTTCTTTCCTCTTGGCTTTGCTGTAACTCAATTCATCTCCCACATTGGTACTGTATGTGTAAATGTTGAGGCTCCTCTTGGCCAATCCCTGCTGCCTTCAGGCTATTTCATACATTTCTGCTGGACACACACACTGCTCTTATCTTGTGTACTGAGCACAGCTCACACTCTCCTTTGCTTTTCCCCCTCTGTGGCAAATGGTGATGTTTGCTCAGTGATACACACACACACACACACACACACACACACACTACTCCTTCCCGTCTCTGGTTTGTCTGTCCAGTGTAGCTGCTGCCAGGCAACAGCAATGTGAGGCGCGTAGCTCCTCAAGGATGACACGGAACCATTGTTGTTCGTTTTAATCCGTCACACAGAGAAGCACACACATGCACAAAAATCAAACGCACACATGCACACACTCATTTACATACAGGAAGTTGCAAGAGTATAAGTATATACACTCTTTTGATCCCGTGAGGGAAATTTGGTCTCTGCATTTATCCCAATCCGTGAATTAGTGAAACACACAAACCACACAGTGAACACACAGTGAGGTGAAGCGCACACACTAACCAGGAGCAGTGAGCTGCCTGCTACAACAGCGGCGCTCGGGGAGCAGTGAGGGGTTAGGTGCCTTGCTCAAGGGCGCTTCAGCCATGGATGTGGGCATGGGTGAGCAGTGCTAGACCACCCCCGCCCACATTTTTCCTACTGGATCGAAGCCCTAACCAGTAGGCCACGGCTGCCCCAACACACACACACACACACACACACACACACACACACACACACACACACACACACACTAACCAGTAGGCTGGGGATGGGAGGAGGAGATGGAGAGAAATTGACAAGCGTGATATATATTTCTGCAGGACTGAGTGGCGGTCATATTTTGTACTGCTTTGCGGTACATCTCTCAGTGTGGTACATCTCTCAGTGCGGTACATTGATTGGATGGAAGAGCATTGCACTTTGCAGTTATTCTTTTTTTATTATTTGTGTGTTGGTGTGTGTGTCAGAGAGATGGAGTCAAAGAGGCTGTCTCTGTGTGTGTGTGTGTGTGTGTGTGTGTGTGTGTGTATACAATGTTTGTGTGTGTGTGTGTGGGTACACAATGTTTGTGTTTGTGTGTGTGTGTGTGTGTGTGTGTATACAATGTTTGTGTGTGTGTGTGTGGGTACACAATGTTTGTGTGTGTGTGTGTGTGGGTACATAATGTTTGTGTTTGTGTGTGTGTGTGTGTGTGTGTGTGTGTGTGTGTGTGTGTGGGCGCAATGTTTGTGTGTCTGTACACAATGTTTGTGTGTGTGCGCATTGTTTGTGTGAGTGTGTGCAACGATTTTGTGTGCGTGTGTGTGTGTGTGTGTGTGTGTGTAGGTACGGATTACAGATGTAATCTGGACCGACTGTGGCCTCACTCTGACACATGGTTTACACAGGAAGTGCCGGCGTTTCCTGATCCGGTGGCAGTGAGTCCATCCTCCCATCACCAGCCCCATTGCACAATAAACTGGGGGTGTGACCGTGTGTGTGTGTGTGTGTGTGTGTGTATATAGTGTCATCGAGCCAGTAGGAGTTGCAGAGTGAGCTAGAGTGTATGTGTGAGTGTGTGTAAAGCTGAGAAAGCAGTGTGTGAGGCTCAACCGTGTGTGTGTGTGTGTGTGCGACTGAGAGGAGGACTGAGCTAAAGGCTGGAGTGGCATGGAGAGCTTTGGCTACTTGTTGTGAGCTGAGACATGTGGAGGCATATCTTCCGCACTAAACACCGCACAACTCAGGCAAGTGTGTGTGTGTGTGTCTGTGTGTGTACATTGCTATAGTTGTGTGAAAAAGGGTATATGATTAATGCTCTTGTGTGTCTTTATAAACATCATGGGTGTGAGGGGAAAGACATGGTGTGTGTGTGTGTGAGAGAAGAGAGAGAGAATGAGAGAGAGAGAGAGACAAGATCTGGAAGGAAAAGATAGTGTAGAGGGTGTCCGGCGAGGACGGCAGGGTGGGTGGGCTACTGGGACTCTCCGCTGTGTCGTCCTTCTGCTGCGACTGACCAGGAGATGGGTTGGGATTGGGAAGTGACCGCTGGTCAGATTGAACCCAAGTGGGTGCGTGACCGCTGGTCAGATTGAACCCAGGTGGGTGCGGGATCGCGGGTCAGATTGAACCCAGGTGCCCGTGTGTGTTTTTTGCCACAGCTCCCCCAGCTTTCAAAGCTCTTTCCTCTGATAGATAGATGTGTGTGTGTGTGTGTGTGTGTGTGTGTGTGTGTGTGTGTGTGTGTGTGTGACAATTGAACAGGAAGGAAGAGAGCTGTCAGAAATAAGTTAGGCAAAAGAGGAAGTGAAGGGTGTGTGTGGTAATCAGTCTCTCTCTCTCTCTCTCTCTCTCTCTCTCTCTCTCTCTCTCTCTCTCTCTCTCTCTCTCTCTCTCTCTCTGGTGCTGGGAAATGCCTGGGCAAGTGTGTAATATCATTTTGGGCTCTGCATGGTCCCATGGCCTCTCCGCCAACACTGGCTCATGATGAGTGTTACCCCCCTAGCAGGCCCTGGGATAGTAATCTGCCCCCCTAGCAGGCCCTGGGGTAGTAATCTGCCCTCCTGCCCTGCCCTGTGTGTCTCTGAAGCCACATTCACACATATGGCACCTACACCCTTAAAACTCTATCCAACTATAGAGATGTGTTAAAAACAACACAAGTTGTGTTATTTTCAACACATCTGTTTGAAACGTGTACACAGTATAACAAAAGCATGTGTTAAAAACAACACAAACTGTGTCTCCCTGTCTGGACTAGATATGTGTTAAAAAAAACAACACAATTTGTTTTAAGCGTGTAGCGACAAGAGACTGTATAGTGTTAAAGTGATCAGGTGATTACAGGTACAATGACCACTGGTCATGTGTGTGTTTTAAGTGCGTGTGTGTGTGTTTGAGTGTGTGTGTGTTAGTGCTGGGCGGTATGACCAAAAATGTATATCACAGTATTTTTCAAAATTCTTACGGTTTCACGGTATATGACGGTATTTTTTTCCATGCATAATCAGATGTTCACAGCATTTTCTACAGGTTGAGAGAGGAATTGCTGCAGTACATTGACTAAGGATGGTCTATTTTACTGTCATGATGTAGAATAACTCCACACTAGTGGTAATGCAGTTTTGCATGGCCCCAGAAAATGATGCTGTTTACAAAGAGCCACTCATGATTCTAATGAAGAATCTAATCAGAATGCAAAGACAATTGCAGTCAAAATACAGAACTTTTACTTTGCAAATTTCACAAACATCTTGTATAAAACCAATACAAAAAGTAGTGCAACTTGCAATAATTAAACTTTTTTGAAAATTATACAATTTAAAATAAAACCTCTCTGTTAATATGCTTACTCTGTCAAATAGGCCTATCAGAAATGTAGTTATTGTGTGGTTTACATGACGTTAGTGGTAGGCTAACGTTAACTTGATGTGGATGTCTTGTTAGCCTGCCATGAGCTTCGGTTTGGTTCGCTAGGCAAAACATCAATAAAAAAAGTCAGTCACTGATTTCTAACTAGCCAGCTAGTATTGCTCAGTGCATGTCTATAACATGCTTTACTTGCTACCTGGATAATTTCAGCGAATATTCTTAAGGTGAGATGAATGATAAGATCATTAAACTTCACTGTGTTCGGTGGGTTGCTAACTAACGACATCACCTACTAGCCAGCTAGTTACAGCTGTTGAACAATCTCAATAGAATTTTGTGACGGTAAATCCCTTTCAATGCAGTATCCCTTAACATTTTTTCCTTAACTAAAGAAACAATTTAAGGTATTATTCTGTGCAACACCCTTAAATAAACCCCTTACCTAAGGAGAAATTAAGCCTTAAGGGTCATACTTCAGGGGAAGAACTTAAGGTGTTTTGTGTTTATCCTCACTATGCCCTCGCAGTCGCACCATTCTGCGCGTGTGAAAAAAAGTCCCGCCTGAAACACTGTGGCTGGCTTGTGCTGCGTTTCAAACGTTGGTAATCAAATACACCGTATGGCGGTATATTAAAATTCATATCATAACAAAAATATACACCGGTATACGGTGTGAACCGGAATACCGCCCAGCACTAGTGTGTGTGGTCCACACTTCTCTGACCTCTCTCCATGACTCCCTTTTACAGGACAGCTCTGAACTCTCCTGGGTAGAGAAGGATTTTGCCAAATTAGCTATCAAGGTAAGCTGTGTGTGTGTGTGTGTGTGTGTGGTGCAATCAGCCACCCCATGATGTCCATCTGTGTGTCTGTCAGCAACTTGCTGACCTCTGTGACGGAAGTGTTCTCTGTGTGTGAGTGTGTGTGTGAGTGAGTGTGTGTGTGTGAGAGTGTTTATTTATTTCAGAGTTTCCAGCAGCTCTTTGTGCTTCTCTTATGGTACACGTCCAATTAGCTGCTATCTTCCAGTGACTCCACATAGAGAGACAAAGCTGTTTTGCAAAGCTCAACCTCAATTGCACTTGCCATCATTCTCAATTTCATATCACTCGTGTGTGTGTGTGTGTGTGTGTGTGTGTGTGTGTGTGTGTGTAAATAGTGTCATCGAGCCAGTAGGAGTGAGCTAGAGTGTATGTGTGTGTGTAAAGCTGAGAAAGCAGTGTGTGAGGCTCAACCGTGTGTGTGTGTGTGTGTGCGCGCGACTGAGCTAAAGGCTGGAGTGGCATGGAGAGCTTTGGCTACTTGTTGTGAGCTGAAACATTTGGAGGCATATCTTCCGCACTAAACACCGCACAACTCAGGCAAGTGTATGTGTGTACATTGCTATAGTTGTGTGAAAAAAGGGTATATTATTAATGCTCTTGTGTTTCTTTATAAACATCATGGGTGTGAGGGG
>NC_063189.1:4408923-4421423 GCF_017589495.1 Alosa alosa
CAAGGAGGGCTCGGAGAAGGCCGATGCCTCACAGTTTGAGCTGCTCAAGGTGTTGGGCCAGGGCTCGTTTGGCAAGGTAAGAGCAGCCCTGTCGCAGGGACAGTAGGTTTTCTGAGAACCTTTTACTTTCACCCCCCTGCGTTTGAACAGAAATATCTTTTCTAATCCTCACATTCTCAAAAGGTCTCGGACACTGACTACCTTTATTCATCACAGCTGTACTTTGTTCCTTTTACTTTTACTTGAGTGAAGCAGATGGATCAGAAGTACAGAGTCTTTTTTAACACAAGTATCTGCACTTCTGCTTGAGTATGGAAAGTGTGTGCTTTTGCCATTTATGCGGCTGGAATATATTAACTCTGGAAACCACTTGCTCTCGGTCACAGTAGATGTGGTCAAATCAACATCAGCGAAGCTCATGTGGCTTTGCATGAAGGACATGTTTACAGAAACCCTGTTCTCTTTTTAGACACAGCTTCTGCTCTAGTGCTGAGTCTGCGCGCGCGGCTTGACTGCTGTAAAAGGATTGTCACATTGATTGGGGGAGCCCGTGCGGGCCAGCCTCATAATCTCACGGGCAAACACTTGTGCGTTTCATTTAGCGGACACACACAGAGAGCAAACTGTGTGAACTGATCGGCGCTGTCGCAGGAGCAGTGAGACCTCGGTAATGGTTTCTTATCTGCCGTTATTTGCTCTTGAGCTCGGCATCCGCTCTTGCGGCCACACACACAGCTGAGTCTGTCTAAGTTCACACCGATGCTCATGGTATGTGTGTGTGGCGTGGGCGCATCGTAATTATTATCGGCCATTCCGATTTCTAGCGCATTTCATTAATCTGCTTGTTTGTCCAGCCGGTCCAGATGCTCTCCTGGCCGTGCTGTGGCTGCAGATTGAGATCTGGTTTTCTGAGATTGTTTTGTTTTTATGCTTCGGTTGGGTTTCACACGGAGCTGCACGGAGTAGTTAATCACCTCCTCTTCTGCCTGCCGCCCTTCACACTGTTCATTATTTCTGAGAAATTTCTAGATTGTGTGACACCAGTTGCACTCTTATCTCTCTCTCTCTCTCTCTCTCTCTCTACCTGCTGCCTTCCAGCATGCTGTGATCCTAATCAGTAGAGACGCCATTCCATTCAAGATAGGTTTCGATTCAAACAGTTTGCTACTTCATAGTTTATCCAAAACAAATGTTAAGGTCTAAAGCCCTGTGAGCTTAAAGGAATAGTGTTGGGTGACTCTTTCAACCCAGTATGAATAAAGTGATATAGACACACTTATAAATGTTTACAAAGTATTCCTCATGTATAACAGCAGCTGGCGTGAGCTGAGACTGCACTCATAAAGCATTGTAATGTTGTTGAATACAGTAAGCCCTACACAACTACAGAATCATTATGAATACTTTTTCTGCTGTCACTCAAGTACTTCATAAAAAACATATTTGGTCAATAAACAGCATTTGACACAAAGTGGAGATGCATTATCCAGAGGTAGAATAATAGAAGATGCATTATCCAGAGGTAGAATAAGGTTTATTTCACGTTCCGGTGCTTCACATACTAAGGGCCATAACTCTTTATGAAGGCCGTCATTACTACATATAAATAGTGATGTAGATAATTATGAGGCAATTTGAATACTTTGTAGTCCATTCTGACTTGTGTTTATAAGGCTTTATGTCAAGTCTGGTTGGTTGTATGGTATGTTTTTTTCTGTATGTGTTTATAAGATGTTATGTCAAGTCTGGTTGGTTGTATGGTATGGTTTTATGTCAAGTCTGGTTGGTTGTATGGTTTTATGTCGTCTGGTTGGTTGTACGGTTGTATGGTATGGTTTTATGTCAAGTCTGGTTGGTTGTATGGTATGGTTTTATGTCAAGTCTGGTTGGTTGTATGGTTTTATGTCAAGTCTGGTTGGTTGTATGGTTGTATAGTATGATTTTTGATGCTTTTACCATGTTTAGGTGTTTCAGTGTTACCATTTTGTTACCGTGTTCATTTTTTAGGTACCATAGGTGCTTTTATAATGTCCCTGTGTTCAGTTGATGCTGTATTGGATGGAGAGGTGAACACCTGTTAGTTTTTGCTGACCACTTGTGCTGCACCATGTACAGTAGTTATGTGCGCTAATGCAGTTATGTGAATTAGTGCAGTTATGTGAACTAATGCAGTTATGTGTAGTAATGCAGTTATGTGAATTAGTGCAGTTATGTGAACTAGTGCAGTTATGTGTAGTAATGCAGTTATGTGAATTAGTGCAGTTATGTGTAGTAATGCAGTTATGTGTACTAGTTATGTGTAGTAATGCAGTTGTATGTAGTAATGTCTTATATTCACCGTTTTATGTTGTGTGTGATGTCTGTATGCTACTGAGACCTTGAATTTCCCCTTGGGGATCAATAAAGTATCTATCTATCTCTCTCTCTATCTCTCTCTCTCTCTCTCTCTTCTCTCTCTCTCTCTCTCTCTCTCTTCTGGCTCTTACTGAATAGGGAGTTTGCCTGAGAGATCTTCAGTGACCCCCCATGACCTTTAACCTTTCCCCCTCCCGCATGACCTTAACCTTTCCCCCTCCCGCTCTTACCTCATGTGTTTTTGATCTCCTGCAGGTGTTCCTCGTGCGCAAGGTGACCCCACCTGACGACAACCAGCTGTACGCCATGAAGGTGCTCAAGAAGGCTACGCTGAAGGGTAATCTCTCTCTCTCTCTCTCTCTCTCTCTCTCTCTCTCTTTCACTCTCTTTTGTTTTCTCTCACTTCCTCTCTGATCCCCCTCTCTCACTCCTCTGTGTCTTTACCCCAGCACCTGCCACATGCACACACACACACACACACACACACACACACACACACACACACACACACACACAGACACACACACTTCCTCCTGACTATTTTTCTCATCACACCGACCACACACTTCCTGTATTCAAACGCAAACGACCCTCCTTGGACTCCCCTTATTGGTCCAGTTGAACAACCCTCCTTGGACCTTGGACTCCCCTTATTGGTCCAGTTTGCTGTCTGCAGCTGTTCATGGACACTCTTTTTGTTCTGATTGGTTGTTCCTCTAACCCAACATGTCCTTGAAGTTGTTTACGATCAATGAGCTGAAAACCGTGGCAACGGCTCTGGCGGGTGCGGCCACAGCCCCTTCCTGTGTTTGTGTCTTCGCCTCGCCTCTCTGGGCGACTCCTCCCCGAGCAAAACAACAATAACAGCGGCAGCAGCAGTGGTGGTTTTTCACGGTTCTAAGTGTTCTGCGAAGGCGCTGCACAGCGAGAGGGAACAAGGTGCCCAGGAGTTCAAGCATGAGACGAGACGAGAGGAGAGGCCCTCTGCACTGAAAACGATATTCACACTCATGCAGATCCTATCACACCTCAGGCCTGCGCACACACACATACATATATGCTGATCCTATCACACCTCAGACACACACACACACACACACACACACACACACACACACATACAGCCCATGTGGACTTATGGTTTGGTGCAAAAACTGTTGAGCACTGTTGAAAACTGTTATGGAGATCCCCGTCATTTGTGTTCTTCTTTGAAGTGTGTGTCAGCACTAGGATGTGTGTCGGTACTATCAATTCCACAAAACGTGTGACCCTGAAAGACACTCAGTCTAGAAAATGGTCAATGCTGTGGACTCTACAGTGTAGAGCATACACAGGCAGATTGTTGCTTGCTGAATGTGTGTGGGGATCGGCCCTCCCCACCCCACCTCACTCCACCCCGTTCTCCTGTAAAACAAAATGGAATCAAAATAATCCCCTGTGTCGTAATTCGCTTAACAAATCTAAATCGACCACAGTGTGTGTGAGTGCTGTCGGGTTCCTTTGATGCCAGATCCATTCTGTTCCTGTAAAGAAAAGCTCGCTCAGCTGCTGAATAATGGATTGCAGACGTCAATAAGTCTGTTAATGGTGCATCCGTTGTGTGCGTGTGGCGATTGGGAAAGTGTAGTGTCTGGGTATTAATGGATCAATTTATTGATGAGTCATAGTCTGAGCAAGTGGCGAGCGCTTTATACTAGGGGTGTAACGGTTCATGTATTCGTATTGAACCGAAATGGTACGGGCGTCACCGTTCGGTGCATGAATTTACACGGAGAATACGCGGTATAAAAATACATAAAACTCGTGTGCGGATTAATTAATGTCATGCGCAATTACTGTTAAGTAGCCTACCGTACGAGAGTTACGGGGAGTTCTTTAGCGACACTTAACGCTAATCTGTAGCCTCGCCTTTAGCTCTGAAGCTCTGATTGGCTTATGTTTGTTTTTTGTCAGGTAGTCGGTTGAGTCAGTCAGGCAGAGATAGCAGCACTAAGGTCGCGACCCACAAGAGTTAGAGGATCCAGCTGGTCTCTTTAAGATCGCAAGTTTGAGAACTTAAGTTACAGTTACAGGCGGCGAGAGTGGTGGATAAGATGAAACTGTGTTATTCGTTGTTCAGCAGTTGTTGGGTATGTGAGTGGAAATATAACATGCTATCTGCTACACATATTCAAAGCCAACACCCAGAGATGATAGGCTACCAATCACTGAAACGAGAAAAAAAAAAAACTTCCCCTGCGCTTCACAAGCCTTTGGATACACATACAAATAGGGCCAAAACCTATGGCTTAAATTAAACGATTTATTAATGACAGAAAGCTATGTAAATAAACTTGGTAATTACCTTTTATGTTGGGGTAACTTGTAACTTCTCACATGAGGAGCTGGTAGTGTTAAGTGCATGGACAGTAACAGAAAGTGTCAACGCTAACCAGGCTAATAAATAAACCATGCTACGGTGAGTTAAAGGGAAACTTGGCAGGATTTCCCCCTCTGCTGGAGAAATTGTGCATTATGCTATTTCAAACTGTGGAAAAAGGTAACGATAAAAAGGTAACGATAAAGCACATGGATTTGTTTACAAGCTAGCAAAACGGTTAGCATAAGTTCGGCAGACAATGTGGATGTTACAAGGTAGAAAACACTATTTAAAACGAGTTTCTTGTTTCTCACTTCTCTTTCCGGGACGGTAGTCTGAATGTTGCAAGGTTGGTTTTCCGTCTGGGGACTCTAGGGGCAGCGGGAAAAGTCACCATTTTCACCGGAACAGGTCATTTAACCATCCAAATGATTTCTAAACGGGTTTATTACGTTGAAATAGTTGCCAAGTTCCCCTTTAACGTCGAAGGGCAAAGTCACGTGACTTCTAGTTGTAGTCTGTTTATGAAATGAAAGGAGCAATTTTGTTTTTTAAAAGAAGGCAAAATAGTGTGATATTCACAGTTAGTAGGCTAGATTATTACTGTACTCACACTGAAATATATTGAGGCAAATTGTAGACCCTTCCATATACAACTAAACACAGATGTTGAAGGTCTTGCTTAAGTGAATTTTAAAAAAATATTCTTCTATTCTATCTAATTTGCACTTTCAGAAATAAGAGATGCTGTAGGCATATTTTCAGTTTTATAGCTGATTGTCTTATTTTGTTTACAAGTTACACAAGTCTGGGTACTTATTGTACTGTTTAGCCTACATCTTACACACCAGGCTGTTGCAGATAGCTCAGGGAAGAGACTGTATGACACTAGGTGGTACAGCCTGACACATGCACAATAATAAAAAAAATGCATTCTGCATCTTTGTTTTGCTTTTCCCTCCATTGTACCGAACTCGTACCGAACCGCGATGTCCGAACCGAGGTATGAACCGAACCGTGACTTCTGTGTACCGTTACACCCCTACTTTATACTAACTTCCTCTCTAAAGACTGAGTAGAGAGGCTTTATGCTAACTCTCTCTAAAGACTGAGTAGTCTTTATGCTAACTCTCTCTCTAAAGACTCAGTAGAGAGGCTTTATGCTAACTCTCTCTAAAGACTGAGTAGTCTTTATGCTAACTCTCTCTAAAGACTGAGTAGAGAGGCTTTATGCTAAATATCTCTAAAGACTGAGTAGTCTTTATGCTAACTCTCTCTCTAAAGACTCAGTAGAGAGGCTTTATGCTAACTCTCTCTCTAAAGACTAAGTAGAGAGGCTGTTAAGGGCAAACTGAACAGTGTTTGCGCTGCTGCGCTACTTGGTTGCGTTTACACTCCTGTTCCTTCTGTCCCCCTACAGGCCATCTTGCGTCCCGCCAAGTGTTGATTGTGGGTTGGGCGCCTTGTTTGACGTCTGGGCGCTCTCTCGCATTTCACTTCCCATCTCCGCTCCCGTCGGCACTGATTTTTGTTGTCTTTAGTTAAATTCATATTTAGAGCAGGTGGTAATTGGTGATGGGTTTTCACGTTATTTAGTTTAGGTTTAGTTCAGCACAGCAGCAAACGGACCCGGAACGGACCCGAAACCATGTCTCTTGTTTCTAGTCGGGAGTCAGGCAAGATCCATATTTCCCCTTAAGATATGTGTGGTCAGGGTTTCCTTTCTGTTCTGTTTTGGTTGCTTTAGTACCACCATGCTCCGTTTATGTCAAACCACAATCCTTCATTAAATTAAGTTGTTATGCACCGTCACCGCTTCTCTATGGCCTTTGGATGTTATGTTGCACCATTTCATATCATTTGATGGTCTCGTAACAGAGGCTTTATCCTAACTCTCTCTAAAGACTGAGTCGTCTTTATGCTAACTTCCTCTCTAAAGACTGAGTAGAGAGGCTTTACACACAACAGGTTTTATACTAATTTCCTTTGTAAAGACTGAGTAGAGAGGCTTTATGCTAACTCTCCCTCTAAAGACTGAGTAGTCTTATGCTAACTCTCTCTCTAAAGACTGAGTAGAGAGGCTTTATGCTAACTCTCTCTCTAAAGACTCAAACAACAGGTTTCTGAACATCTGATGTGGACCACTAGATACTCCACTTGTCTTCGTCACTGTGTTGTGTGGTATGCATCAGGTTGGAGACTCTACAGCTCACACTGTTATACTGTAATGCTATAAATATTGTGGGGAACATGACTTAACCTAATGTGACTAGTTTCAATACACATATAGTATGTAGTATTTCATCATTTGACTAAGGAGTGTGTGTGTGTGTGTGTGTGTGTGTGTGTGTGTGTGTGTGTGTGTGTGTGTGTGTGTGTGTGTGTGTGTGTGTGTGTGTGTGTGTGTGTGTGTGTGTGTGTGTGTGTGTGTGTGTGTGTGTGTGTGTGTGTCATGGTTCACAGTGAGAGACCGAGTCCGAACTAAAATGGAGAGGGACATCCTTGCTGACGTCAACCATCCTTTCGTGGTGAAGCTCCACTATGGTGAGTAGTGCACAGCCACTTGGCACCACTTGACCCAAAGGGACATTCTGTACAAACGCTCGTTACTGAACCTACACTTGGCACCACTTGACCCAAAGGGACATTCTGTACAAACGCTCATTACTGAACCTACACTTGGCACCACTTTACCCTAAAGGGTACAAACGCTCGTCACCGAACCTACACTGAATCTGAGTTGACTCCGTAAGTGTCTGAGGGCTGCTTGGCATGCAGAGCAGGTTTGACATTTCAGATAACTTAATAACTCTCTGTCTCTCCCTCTCCCTCTGTGTGTGTGTGTGTGTGTGTGTGTGTGTGTGTGTGTGTGTGTGTGTGTGTGTGTGTGTGTGTGTGTGTGTGTGTGTGTGTCTGTCATTGTGCAGCCTTCCAGACAGAAGGAAAGCTCTATCTTATTCTGGACTTCCTCAGAGGAGGAGACTTATTCACACGTCTCTCGAAGGAGGTAAAGCAACTGGCCACTGCCCCTCCGAGTGCATTACGTAATGATATAGAAATACTATACTCATATGATCTTCACAAAAACACCTCTCGTAATGATGTAGAAATACTATACTCATATGATCTTTACAAAAACACCTCTCGTAATGATATAGAAATACTATACTCATATGATCTTCACAAAAAACTCTCGTAATGATATAGAAATACTATACTCATATAATCTTTACAAAAACACCTCTCATAATGATCTAGAAATACTATACTCATATAATCTTTACAAAAACACCTCTTGGAGGTGTATGTTATGGTACACTTCAGAGTATAACTCGGTCTCCAAAATAGAACTTTGGGGTTGTAGGTCAGTGTTTTTGTCGATTCAGTCATAAGCTAATGATTAGAGTGTGTATGTTTATTTCCAGGTCATGTTCACCGAAGAGGACGTTAAATTCTACCTGGCAGAGCTGGCCTTGGGATTGGACCACCTTCACAGTCTGGGCATCATCTACAGAGACCTCAAACCTGAGAAGTAAGTGGGAGACGTGCGGCCATTTTCGTCCCTCAGGTCCACATCCGTGGGAGCCACTGGCATGGAGCAAAAGAGCGTGTTAGCAGAGCCCGTTTACGGAGAGCCGGATCACTCCCTATTAATTCCATTGTACCTGCAATCTGTTGCAGTTCCGCTAGGGGCGATCACGAATAAGTGCAAAAACAATGGGGGTCTATGGAGCTAGACGGCTAAATTTGTCTCTTTCACCTGGTTGTCGTTGAAAAATCGAAGATTTGATTGTGGTTTCTGCAAGCTCACTATGGATTATAGGTCAAAAGTTGAATGAAATACTTACGTCCTTTCGATTTCTTACAGGTTGGGTCGTTGTTGCCCACAACACACTAGCTTTCTGCTAATGAATGACGTCATTGACTCATTTGAAAGGCTTTTTAGAACAAATAAGTGACTCAAAAAATATAATACTCAGCGTGTGTATTTTCTCTGTCCCCTCTTTCGCATGCAACATTCAAATTTCTGGGCAAAAAATTATATCCGGAGAAAAGTGGATTTGAGGGGTACAGCTCCATAGACCTCCATTAATTCTGCACTTATTCGTGAGCGCCCTCATGTGGAACCAGAAAAGGAACTGCAACCAGTTCAGAAAACGGAGGTTTCCCCGAGAGTGGCGGTTCTCCCTTTATTAGACATTCTCTGGTGTTAGCTAAGAGGCTAACCCTCACGGCTGTGCTAGAGGCATAAACCCATGGACATAGCAACAGAGCGTGCTAGGTAGTTAAGAGGCTAACCCTCACGCTGTGCTAAGAGGCTAACTCTCACGGCTGTGCTAGAGGTATAAACCCGTGGACATACAGTAGCAACAGAGCGTGCTAGCCAGGAGGCTAACCCTCACGGCTGTGCTGGAGTGCGCTAGCATCAGTCACTCCAGGGCTAGTCGTTTGTTAAAGCTAGTTTTAAAGACATGAATAGTTCTAGACTAGAGGAGAGCTTCAACTAGATGATATGAGCTCTATCAGCTGGTCTCTGATCCATAATGTCTTCAGGTGTACTAGCAAGGAGCCTAGAACTCCTGGTTGTGCTAGCATCGGCCCTAGCACTGTAAGCAGTAGAGAACTAGCATGAGCATCAGGGAGTGAGAAGCTCGCAACTAGCTTCATAATGTACTTTTGGCTGAAATCAGTGGAGATGCTTCAGCACTGACCTCTCCACACCTGTGTGCTGTGGTGTGTGTCTGTTGCACAACAGCGTCTCTCTGAAGAACTTGTTTGCTGGAGCTCATTAATTAGATAAAACATTATCTTCATGTTTACAAACCACCTCTGCATTCATATCCATTCATTATAGAACACATCTCCCTCTCTCTCTCTGCTGAAGGACCATTGTGGCAGGGTTGTGAATTCAACATAATGAAGGATGAATTAAATTGTGTTTACCACATTTTTTATATCATGTCGTAAGTGGTTGGGACCAATGGAAGATGCAAATGTAAAAAGGTTACCTGTTGAAAGCCTTTTTTTTTTGTATTTCCTCATTTTCTTTTTTTGTCATCATGTGTCTTCTCTTGTGCCATGAGCTCTTAGTGGGAATGAGAGGGAGAGTCCTACTCAGAGCAGCTGTGCTTCAAAGTGAGCGTGCTTTCATTTCAATAGCCTTGATGCACAATTAAACCCTCCGCCATTAATTAGGGTGCGGAGTGGAGCCTTGGGGAAAGGGCTGCTGGGAAACAAGAAAGTGCTCGTCTGAGCAGAACTGCTTGACCATTCTGTACACTAAGAATCACAGAGCCTGTGTGGGGGTTGGGTTTTTGTGTGTGTGTGTGTGTGTGTGTGTGTGTTTGAGTCTGTGTCAAAGTCAGCTTTATGCTGTGTGTGTGTGTGTGTGTGTGTGTGTGTAAGAAATCTGCCATTATTATAATGGCCAATGGTAGTGTTATGGTTAAGGAGCTGGGCTAGAAGCCTGAAAGTTGTTGGTTCAATTGTGTGCATGCCTGTGTGTACACGTTTGTGTGTGTGTGTGTGTGTGTGTGTGTGTGTGTGTGTGTGTGTGTGTGTGTGTGTGTGTGTGCATTTTGCAGCTGGCCCCTGCTCCCTTTCTTTGATGTTGACTGTAATGTATTCACTGAGTGGTGCTCTGATCTCTTTTAGCATTCTGCTGGACGAAGAGGGACACATCAAACTCACAGGTACCAACACTCACCATACGCACACACACCAAACTCACAGGTACCAACACTCACCATACGCACACACACACACACACACACACACACACACACACACACACACTCTCTCTCTCTCTCTCTCTCTCTCTCTCTCTCTCTCTCTCTCTCTCTCTCTCTCTCTCTCTCTCTCTCTCTCTCTCTCTCTCTCTGTCTCTGCATATACGATGTGACAATGTGAGCGTGTCCTTGCCTGTGCAGTAAAGTCGTTCATGTCAGTCAGTGAGGAATGACTCCTGCCACTGACCACTGCTGGCGGCCTTATCAGCGCCCTGCCACCTGGACCGATAGCCGTGCCTGCCTAGCCAGCCAGCGGGTTAATTATTCACCCCATCTTATCGCAGCCTCTGTCATCAGAGCGCCTAGTTACCTGCGCTACTCCTAACAAGCGGCAAGGCCTTCAGGTGACCTCACCTGCACTGTTGAGCACAGAGGCTTTGTTAAGACTGCACGCCTGTGTTACTGATCACCACGACTTTCATCTGACACACCTCGTATAACCGCCGAAAGCAGACAACGCAATAGCACATCTGCGTAGCACCCAGTCAAGAAAGGCTGTTTGACAGTATGACGGATATTCTGTACTATATCAAATATGAAATTCAAACTCATCTAAAGAAAGAATTAACCTATTATAGCACTTTTGCTTGACATCTCAAAAGATCTGAGCGTTGATTGCATCATTGTTTCTCGTTTCCTCCTGTCTCTCTATCTTATTCCATCATTTTTCACCTCTCTCTCTCTCTCTCTCTCTCTCTCTCTCTCTCTCTCTCTCTCCTCTCTTCACCTCTCTCTCTCTCTTTCTCTCTCTCTCTTCTTTTGGCTGCAGATTTTGGTCTGTGTAAGGAGGCCATTGACCACCAGAAGAAGGCCTTCTCATTCTGTGGTACTGTGGAGTACATGGCTCCCGAGGTGGTGAACAGGCAAGGGCACAACCACAGCGCCGACTGGTGGTCGTACGGGGTACTGATGGTGAGTAAGACACATCGATGGAAAAATAAATAAATAAATAAATCTTGCATGCATGTCCTCAAGCAACCCTTGTTATCTACTAAGGTAATGGTGGAGAAATATTTATCAAGTAAAGGTGTATGTATTAAGGATATTCATTTGAACATGACATACTGGTGAATTAGTGAGTAAGTTGCCTTCTGATAAAGCCACAGCACACCCATCTCCCTCAGCTGGCATCAGGTTCACCATCTGGACCACTTGTCTCTGGTTGAACAGACGCTCCCTCTGAGACGCCTGGGTCTGGACAGTGTGTATATTAGCAGTCTGTAAAGACATCCAGGCATGCGGAGTGTATGTGTGTGTGTGTGTGTGTGTGGAGGCGACTGGGAGTCTGAGAGGCCAGTCTGCATCTGAAGGCCACTCATGGAGTGTTTTTCTGTCCCTGGCAGTTTGAGATGCTGACCGGGTCCCTGCCGTTCCAGGGGAAGGATCGCAAGGAGACCATGAACCTGATTCTAAAGTAAGTGGTGCTTGAGCGCCATCTAGCTGTCAGTACAGAGCACCACACTCTACTTAGATCATTCCAGGAAACCAGCAACAGAAATGCTGTTTCCATGGTGATTCTGACACTCTCTCTCCTCTCTTCTCTCCTCACTTTATTTGTGCTTGTCGTTTCTGTCTTTGTCATATCCCTCTCTCTCTCCCTCTCCCCTTCTCTTGCCATATCTCTCTCTCTCCCTCTCACCTTCTCTTGTCCTCACTGTCACATTGTTTCTTATTCCCTCTATTTTACAACATCTCTCCCTCTCTACCTCCCTCTTTCCTTCCCTCCCTCTCTTTCTCTACCCCCCCCTCTCTCTCTATCTATCTCTCTCTCTTTCTCTATCCCTCTCTCTCTCTCTCTCTCTCTCTCTCTCTTTCTCTCTATCTCTCATTCTCTATCCCCCCCTCTCTCTCTATCTCTCTTTCTCTACCCCCCCTCTCTCTCTCTCTCTCTCTCTCTCTCTCTCTCTCTTTCTCTATCCCCCCTCTCTCTCTATCTCTCTTTCTCTATCCCCCCTCTCTCTCTCTCTTTCTCTATCCCCTCTCTCTCTCTCTCTGTC
>NC_063189.1:4423923-4471423 GCF_017589495.1 Alosa alosa
ATCATATTTGGGGCAAAGTCATATCAGGGAATTTTGTTGTAACAGTTTAAACTTTACTTGGCAAAATACATGCATACAAATGTCCATGTAGAATTGGTGTATATCTGGTTATTAGCTTTACTGTTTATGTGTGATATTGAACTTAGATTCCTGATTGGCTAACCAAACATGAACACCACCATTGGCTGTTCAACCGGAAAGTGCCAGAACAGTCTCACAAAAATGAGCTGAACTGTAGGATGATTTGTAGCTGTAAAACTGATCCGTACCCGTAGAATAGATTTGTGAATATGCTACATATTTGTACAACTAGAATTACAACTAGAAAAGCATTTCCTGAAGGAAATACAGTGCATGAAAATGCAAAAAATATGATGTAAAATATCATACAGAACTAGAAAATGTAATTACGAGGAAATTACCAGTGCATGAAAATATAAACATACTGTATATTAACATAAAATGCAAAACACACTTTTATTTGGAAACAGTTGGCAGGAGTCATAGTTGATATGTCTAAACAGTTAAATAGTTGAGTAGTTTAAATAGTTAAATTATTTAATAGTGAATTATTGTAGTGAGGACATTTATTTTGAAACAGTTGAGGGCAGAGGAAATAGGAACAGAATCTGTAGTCTTAAGAGAGCCAGATTGTATGCTTAAAGCCTGAGACAGAGTATAGTTTAAAAGTTAAATGTAGATAGTGTAATGGATGTTGATAGACAGAAAGTTGAATGGATGTTGATAGGCAGATTGTTTAATGGATGTTGATGGATAGTTTAATGGGTGGATGAGTGAATGGTTTGAAGAGGATGAATGGATAGAAAGTTGGATGGAATGTGCCCTGGGGCACCTTAATACCACCTGAGGCCCCTGGGCTATATGTTTTTAAGGCCCCCCAAACCGCCAAATACTAATTATGATACCCGCCCCTTGATCTGACCAGCCTATTTACATAGCGCATGCTTTTGGTTGATATAGCCTAACATGCAGTGTAGCCTATCATTATTGAGCCTATGTAAAACATTTACATAAACAGGAACAGAAAGCCCTTAATCACGTCAGCCTACCATGCATGACATCGCTTATCAAAAAGGTTAGCCTACTGCACGAAAACAACAGCGTTGAACTTTTACAACACTATAGGCTAAGTTAAAAGATGGGTTACACATATGGACGTTTCAAGCTTTTCAAAAGTGCATGTGTTTGTCGTGTCGGGGGGTTCCCCAAGAGGTTTTTTGAAATTCTGTCTACTTAACACACCATTCTAACACAGATTGGGAGGGACAGAAATACTTTTAGCCTACAGAACAAGCAGCTGGCTCATGTGACGTGAACATTGGCTACCTTATGCATTATCACTACACTTCCCAACATGGAAACATATCTCACGTTAACAATCAGAAAACATAACATAGGATATTATTTGTGCGAATATGGGTTAGCACAAACTTAGCTTTTGGTGAACGGAGATGCAGATCACTTATTCATTTCTTTGCGCAACAGCCCATGTTCTATATTCACTCCAGTGAGACAAGTGAAATAGGCCTACATGTTTTTAAAGCCGTTTCATTGCCAGGCTATTTGCTACGATATTTACCTGCTATGCCTTCTATTTTCATGGACAGTTACAGGAATCCACCAGCCGTCATTCACCAGCCGTGGCCCACTGGTTAGCACTCTGGACTTGTAACCGGAGGGTTGGCGGTTCGAGCCCCGACCAGTGGGCCGCGGCTGAAGTGCCCTTGAGCAAGGCACCTAACCCCTCACTGCTCCCCGAGCGCCGCTGTTAAATCAGGCAGCTCACTGCGCCGGGATTAGTGTGTGCTTCACCTCACTGTGTGTTCACTGTGTGCAGTGTTCCACTAACTCCTGACATGCAGCCGTCCTACCACATGCTCGCTGGACCCTATACCTACGAGCCTACTTCAGTCCATCAGCCCGACCATCGCTCCAGCGATCACACATGTGATCAATGCCTCGCTAACCTCGGCACATTTCCAACAGCGTTCAAAATGGCCGGGTAACACCGTTACTTAAGAAAAGCTTCTCTCAACCCTGCTCAAGTCGAGAACTACCGCCCTGTCTCACTACTGCCTTTCCTATCCAAAGGCATTGAACGAGCAGTCTCCAAACAGGTCTCTGACTTCCTTTCACAGAACAACCTTCTGGATCCAAATCAGTCTGGGTTCAAAAGCGGCCACTCTACCGAAACGGCTCTGCTGTCTGTAAAGAAGCCAGGGCGACCGCCGGTCATCAGTACTCATTCTGCTTGACTTATCGGGTGCCTTTGACACGGTTAATCACCGTATCCTTCTCTCTATACTGGCTGACATGGGAATCTCGGTTCTGCTCTCTCCTGGTTTGAATCCTACCTCACAGGGCCTTCGTTTAGCGTTATCATGGCTTGGTCAGCTATCTGCACCTCACCATCTCACCACAGGGGTCCCCAGGGCTCAGTGCTGGGCCCCTCCTCTTTGCTATCTACACCACCTCCTTGGGACAGATTATCCGTTCGCATGGCTTCTCATACCACTGCTATGCAGGCGACACACAGCTCTATCTGTCCTTTCCACCTGGCGACCCCTGGTTTCAGCCGCGGATCTCGGATTGCCTTTCAGACATAGCTACATGGATGAAGGCACACCACCTCCAGCTGAACCTCTCAAAGACTGAACTGCTGGTCATCCCAGCTAAACCT
The DNA here is from genome assembly GCF_017589495.1 of Alosa alosa. NCBI lineage: Eukaryota > Metazoa > Chordata > Actinopteri > Clupeiformes > Clupeidae > Alosa > Alosa alosa. The sequence goes on from NC_063189.1 coordinate 4,426,625, forward strand.
ACCATACACCACGACATCAACATCAAATTTGACTCCCTGTCTGTTTCACCGACCAGGACTGCAAGAAATCTAGGAGTTGTTCTCGACAACCAACTAAACTTCTCAGATCATGTTGCCTCAGTCGCCCGGTCATGCCGTTTACACTCTACAACATACGGAAAATCAGGACTTACTTGACTCAAGATGCTACCCAACTTCTGGTTCAGGCAATAGTCATCTCACGACTCGACTACTGCAATGCCCTCCTGACAGGTCTCCCAGCCTGCGCGAGTGAAACCACTTCAGTTGATCCAGAGCGCCGGGCTGGTCTACAACCAACCCAAAAGGGCACATATTACCACGCTGCTCATCCAGCTACACTGGCTACCTATGGCCCAAGCATCAAATTCAAGTCTCTAACGCTTTGCCTACAAAGTAGTCTCGGTTCTGCTCCCACCTACTTGAATGCCCTCATACAGACTTACACTACCTCCAGACCGCTCCCGGCTCCTCTGACGAACGACGTCTAGCTCTACCACCCGCACGCGCTCAAGCCAATCCAAACTTTTCTCATCTGTTGTTCCTTGTTGGTGGAACACACTGCCAGTTCCTACAAGGGCAGGGACATCCTTTTCCACTTTCAAAAAACTCCTGAAGACCCAGCTCTTTAGAGAACATCTACTCTCATAGCAACACTTACAACAAGTCTTACTGATCCTAGCACTCACCAGCCGTTTTAAACTGACAGGTAACTGTTAAAAACAGCACTCACCGACGCACTTATTCTTACTGTACTCTAATGTTTTTTAAACTGTCCTAAAATTGTGAGAATTGTTCTAAAACTTACTGTTTACCATGTTGTTAGTCACTTTGGTTAAAAAAGCGTCAGCCAAATGTAATGTAATGTAATTCACCGATTGGGTTAAATGCAGAGACCAAATTTCCCTCACGGGATCAAAAAAGTATATATACTTATACTTATTTGTTTATTGTTGCTTCAATCCAACCCACGTTATCTCCAGAGTTTGTAAATTTGTCAGTCAGTTTCAGCCTCTCCTGTAGCTCATCTACTTTGGGATTTATTAAATTTTGTTACATTTTGTTACACTTCAGAAGAGAAGACAAAGGGGGCCTCTGCATCGATGTCATTGTAGAGCAGTGCAATGTGCTCAATTATGTAGGCTAGCTCCAGAGTAGGCTAATGACTGACGCCTTTGAATCTGACACGGCCGTTTATTATTATTATTGATTTATTATTATTATTAGGAGGCCCCTAATTGGTCGAGGCCCCTGGGCTTCAGCCCGGGTAAGCCCCTGCATTAAGGTGCCAGTGAATGTGCCTTATATCCTTGTAGAATGGAGAGACACAGAGAGAGTTGGCCTAGTTAAGCAGAAAGCAGTTGATACAGGTGCAATCAGTTTAACTGGCCCTTTGATGGGTCCTAGTAGTGAGCAGCTGGAAGTTGATACAGGTGCAAATCAAGTTAATTAGCAATTTGTCATGTCTTGATGTCATGGGCACGCTGGCGACTACGCCGCTCCATCCGGCATCTTTTGTCTTTTTGTTATGGGTCTTGTTTTGTGGAGCGCTTTGGGTTGCACTCTGTGCAGCTTTAAAAGTAAAACTGACTTGACTTTACTTGACTTGTAGTTCAGGGGGAGCCAGATTGTATGCTAAGAAGCTAAGACAGTTGGATTCAGGTGACACCTGTGCCAGTGTTCTGATTAGCCCAGGAACCACTTTTGGAGCTTAACCCTTAAAGGTGTAGGTTTTTGAACATTCTTAAATAAGATTCCGTTCTGCAACAATTGAAGGTTCTAAAATTCTATGTTGAAGTCAATGAACCCAGATATTCTTTAGAAACATTTATTTCCTAACATTCCTGTCACGTACTCCTTTAAAGGAGCGATTTGTTAGCCTAGAAATCTAGACGCACCCTAGCGGCGGCAAATTAATTTGCTCAGCCTGTACGTCTAGTATCAAACCATAGGGATTTCTATTGGCTAACACCGTGGATGTTATTCAATCACAGCACTCTATTTTGTTAGAGAGTCTTAAGGCGGGCTTAACAGGATAACGACAGTCCTGCGACGGTGAACAACAAGGAAGGTGGCTATGGTGAACGAAGAGCAGTTGTTTGAATCGGCATTGGCGTCAACTTTGGAGAAGTTGGACTTGTGCTTTTCTTTGGAAGTTGAGCAACACAATGCACCTAAGTCATTCCTTTCAAGAAGGATGTATTTGCCGTTTGCCGACCCGGATACGGATATGGTCATTAGCCTGGCCTATTGCATGCCTAGGCAGTTTGAAAGACAATTCTCTGCCCGCCCCTTGGATTAAGCGAGGTGAATGGTTTGATGCCAGACTATACATTTCAATGATATAGGATGGCCCGCCAGGCTAGCGATTTGTAGGATTGTTACCGAACGCTCTGTAGGCCAAAATCAAAACACTGGTGAACATTCTCAAGACTACCAGACGCGAGCCTCTTCTGGGTTGCCAGATGTAATGAAGACTTAGCTAACGTTAGTTGACCTGCAGCTGCTTTAACGTTTCTCCAACCATGACCCAGCTACACATTACGGAAACAGTGAAAACAAAAAATTCCTCTCTAACCAACGAATCATATTTAGCTGAAGTTAGCGATGCAGATGAAGTTTAGCCTAGGCTACCTGTCGTAGAGAAATATGGCCAGCTCTGTATCAGACTTGATATTCTTCGTTTGATGAAGATATCGCCACAATATAATTTTGGAAATTTGCCAGACTCTCGTAAGCGTTCATGACTACAACTGACAGCAAGTTGACAGTTGACCTTTGCTAATTTGGCACAAATAGGAGGACACACCAGCCCATTATTAAAACGATATTCTAGAATTATTCGTTCAAAACATAAACAAAAATTCCAATAGATTCCGCCCCATAACTCCTTTTTTTCATGGGTTTTACAGGGTTTTACGGGTAATAGTAATGTTGTCAAATAAGCCATTACTTCCATTCATCGTGTTTCCTTACTCTCTGACAACATATGGTGATCATTTTTGGAATGGTTACAATTTATTTTCCTTTATTTCCAACATACTGGTCCTTTAAGGGTTAATGAACGCAGCTGGCTTTAGGCCATTATGACATCACAGCCTCCATTCAAGTCTGGGGGGAATCCCCTGTTTCTCAAAGTATAAACTTTTTAAAAAAATCTGAAATAATAACTCTCTTGTCCAACTCCAGACCTACACAACGGTTATTTCAACATAGTTATTTCTGTTGAATGCATTGATATACAATATTTATAACACAGTGTAATTATTGTGTAAACTATGTAGTTATCCTACCATTACAACAATATTAAGTTTTGCTAGTTACAATTTGTTACACTGGCTGAATAGTTAAAAAGTTCAGTAGTTCAAAGGGTTAAATTGTTTAACAGTGAATTATTATAGTGAGGACTTTTATTTTGAAACAGTTTTTGGCAGAGGAAGCAGTTGAACAGGATGTGTAGTCTTAAGAGAGCCAGTTTGTATGCTTAAAGCCTGAGACTGGCAGTTGCTGCAGGTGGCCTGGCCACCTGGCATAGGATTCTAATTGCTTAATGGCCGTATTGTGATGTCATAATCGCAATGTTAAGTCAATGGGGAAATTTTGAGTATTTTTTAATTAATAGTTTAAAAAGTATAAAAGTTACAAAGATGAAAAATACAAAGCCCGGGTGTCCTAATTAAGATCTACGCGACAAAGTTTGAATGAAGTTTCTACGTTAAATGGTTGAAGCTGCATTAACTGCGTTAGAAGAAGAAGAAGAACTAGAAAAGCATTTCCTGAAGGAAATACAGTGCAGGAAAATGCAAAAAATATGATGTAAAATATCATACAGAGTAAAAAAAAAATAATGCAGATATAGTTGCAATAGTGTTGCTAGGGGTACATATGTTGGTTGTTATGCCTGGGTCACGTGTAAGCGAAAGGCACTTATGATAAAATATTTTGTCGTCTTCCTTCGCCAATCGTTCTCATTATAAAAGCGGCCCTGTATGCTTAAAAGCCTGAGACTGGCAGTTGATCCAGGTGGCGGAACACCTGGCCTAGGATTCTAATTGCTTAAGTGCTCTATTGTGATGTCATCAGCCCAATGTTAAGTCTATGGGGAAATTTTGAATAGTTTTTAATAGAGTTACCCGAAGCCATGGCGATAGCGTTGTCAAGGCAGCGATTTCACTGGATCTAAACAAATCAATCTACCATTACAAATCACCATGGCGGTGGCTTTCTTAATATATTTCAATCATTTTACAAGCGTTTCTAAGACGTTAGTATATATTTTTACACTGTAGGAATCACATATTACAACATATATTCATACCAACACAATCAAATTAAGTGACTAGAGTTTTATTTTAGCATGGGTTTCCTCCATAAAAGAGACCTGCATGTAACTTCACAGCATGCGGTTAAAATCGTTAAATTCACGGATGTGTTTTGGCTTTATTTTTTTTGGCAAAAACGTCACTCTTAACAACCGCCAGTCTTTGAGAAGACGTGAAATATCCACTGGAATTTTGTTTCTTACTATTACACCTGCTAGGGAATCCGTGTTATGTGGCTAAGCTGCTGCCTAGCAGGTAAAAAGCATGTTTAAATGGCTATATTTAAAACAATTTATTAGCTAGAAATGATGCCACATGTCTACATTCAATGCTATTTAAGCCACTTCGAAAGTTTGTTTTAGATCCAGTGATTCTGCAGTCATGGAAACGCTTCGTCACACTTCAGGACTCTATTAATAGTTTAAAAGTATAAAAGTTACAAAGATGAAAAATACAAAGCACGGTGTCCTAATTAAGATCCACGTAACAAAGTTTGAATGAAGTTTCTACGTTAAATGGTTGAAGCTGCATTAACTGCGTTAGAAGAAGAAGAAGAACTAGAAAAGCATTTCCTGAAGGAAATACAGTGCAGGAAAATGCAAAAAATATGATGTAAAATATCATACAGAGTAAAAACAAATAATGCAGATATAGTTGCAATAGTGTTGCTAGGGTACATATGTTGGTTGTTATGCCTGGGTCGCCGTGTAAACGAAAGGCACTTATGATAAAATATTTTGTCGTCTTCCTTCGCAATCGTTCTCGTATAAACGGCCCCTGTATGCTTAAAGCCTGAGACTGGCAGTTGATCCAGGTGGCCGGAACACCTGGCCTAGGATTCTAATTGCTTAAGTGCTCTATTGTGATGTCATCAGCCCAATGTTAAGTCTATGGGGAAATTTTGAATAGTTTTTAATAGAGTACCGAAGCCATGACGTAGCGTTGTCAAGGCAGCGATTTCACTGGATCTAAACAAATCAATCTACCATTACAAATCACCATAGCGGTGGCTTTCTTAATATATTTCAATCATTTTACAACGTTTCTAAGACGTTAGTATATATTTTTTACACTGTAGGAATCACATATTACAACATATATTCATACCAACACAATCAAATTCGTGACTAGAGTTTTATTTTAGCATGGGTTTCCTCCGTAAAAAGAGACCTGCATGTAACTTCACAGCATCGGTTAAAATCGTTAAATTCACGGGATCTGTTTTGGCTTTATTTTTTGGCAAAAAACGCCACTCTTAACAGCCGCCAGTCTTTGAGAAGACGTGAAATATCCACTGGAATTTTGTTTCTTACTATTACACCTGCTAGGGAATCCGTGTTATGTGGCTAAGCTGCTGCCTAGCAGGTAAAGCATGTTTAAATGGCTATATTTAAAACAATTTATTAGCTAGAAATGATGCCACATGTCTACATTCAATGCTATTTAAGCCACTTCGAAAGTTTGTTTAGATCCAGTGATTCTGCAGTCATGGAAACGCTACGTCACACTTCAGGACTCCTATTAATAGTTTAAAAAGTATACAAGTTACAAAGATGAAACATACATAGCACTCTTGTCCTAAGTAAGACCTACGTAACAGTTTGAATGAAGTTTCTACGTTAAACGGTTGAAGCTGCATTAAACACGTTAGAAGAAGAAGAATAAGAAGCCTAGGAAGAACAGTACAGTGCATTTGAAAATGCACTGTACTGTTCTTTCTAGGCTTTTTACAGTGCATGAAAATGCACTGTACTGTTCTTGTAGCACCCAGCTGGGTAATGAGAACCTCACTAACCACCACCCATGTGTAGCGCCCAACTGGGTAATGAGAACCTCACTAAGCACCACCCTTGTGTAGCAGCACCCAGCTGGGTAATGCACAGCAGCCATTATCCAACACTCAGCACACACCAGCTTAAGGTGGAGAGTGAGAGAATGAATGAATTCAAATTGAGTATATGTGAGACTATGAATATGGAACTGCCATGGAGTATTGTATAATGTGTTTGTATGGAAATGTGAACATTATGTCTTAATAGTTTGTATTATGGAATGCTGAATAGGCTGTTGTAACGTGTATAACATTGGACAAAGTTACTAATTGTCACCCGACGTTCCCCCGACTAGTCTTAGACTAATGACCAATTGTTTGGTTTTGCCAGACTCTCCCGAGTGACTAATGACTAATTGTTTGGTTTTGCCAGACTCTCCCGAGTGGCTAATGACTAATTGTTTGGTTTTGCCAGACTCTCCCGGCGTTCCTCCGAGTGACTAATGACTAATTGTTTGGTTTTGCCAGACTCTCCCTAGTGACTAATGACTAATAGTTTGGTTTTGCCAGACTCTCCTGGCGTTCCTCCGAGTGCCTAATGACTAATTGTTTGGTTTTGCCAGACTCTCCTGGCGTTCCTCCGAGTGCCTAATGACTAATTGTTTGGTTTTGCCAGACTCTTCTGACGTGCCCCCGAGTGACTAATGACTAATTGTTTGGTTTTGCCAGACTCTCCTGGTGTTCCTCCGAGTGCCTAATGACTAATTGTTTGGTTTTGCCAGACTCTCCCGGCGTTCCTCCGAGTGACTAATGACTAATTGTTTGGTTTTGCCAGACTCTCCTGGTGTTCCTCCGAGTGCCGGCGCCCACCAGCTCTTCCGGGGGTTCAGCTTCGTCGCCACAACACTCTTGGAGGAGGAGCCAGAGGAACCTCCCCCGCAGCCTCTGCACCCTGTGGTCCAGGTGAGTGGTCCAGACAGCTGTCAATCACTTTGTCCGGATCCCACCCAGTGTCCTGATAGGGGAAGCAGGAAGCTGTGGGCCTGCTGCAGAAACTCCTCCCAGGTTTGGATCAAGAGCAGTGAAGGAGTCCCCACAAAGCTACACTATGAGATAACGTTCAAGATGGACTTCACAGCTGGAGTCCCCACAAAGCTACACTATTAGATAACGTTCAAGATGGACTTCACAGCTGGAGTCCTCGGTCTAGTCCTGTACACTGTTGTGAAGGTCAGCAGATGGCTTGTTCCCCAGTCACTCATCCCCAGTGCAGCCATTAGTACTTTCCTGGGCCTCTGGAACGCTGCTCCAGCTGAGGATGTGGTGTCCATTTCTCACCACTAGATGGCAGGGTTTCTCCCCACACGCCTGTACAGCAGTGGTGGTGTGTTGCATAATGCCATTAGGGCCGGGTCTCAGAGGAGATCTCAATGTGGATCTTGCATACGTGTGGGCGAGTGTCGGGGCTTTTTCATATTCATGCAGAGGGTTGTGTGTGTGTGTGTGTGCACGTGCACGCGCGTACATATGGGGATGGGGGTGGGTGTGTGTGTGTGTGCGCGCGTGCGTACGTATGGGTGTGTGTGTGTGTGTGTCGGGGCTTTTTCATATTCATGCAGAGGGTGTTCTGGGATAAAGCGGCTTTTTAAATCCAGTCTCGTTCATCATGTACCGCCACTTAGGAGCCATTAATGGGATACGGCTGCCTTTTTATACTTCTGAACTGAACAGGATGGTTCTGAACATCCTGGCCTAATTCACATTAGCTGTGTGTGTGTGTGTGTGTGGGAGAAAGAGAGAGAGGGGGAGAGAGAGAGAGAGTGAGCAAGCCTTGTTTTTATTTGTTTTTATTGATAGAATCATTTGTGTGTGTGTCACTGTGCATGAACGACATAATTAAGCATAGAAGTTATGAAATTCACTATTAAGAGAGAGTGTTGTGTGTGTGTGAGAAACATGTAATCCATCTCTCCTCATGTGTCCCAGCAGCAGCTGCATGGGAAGAGCATCCTGTTCAGCGACGGCTACGTGCTGAAGGAGGACATCGGCATGGGCGCCTTCTCAGTGTGCAAACGCTGCGTCCACAAGACCACCAACACTGAGTATGCCGTCAAGGTCAGACCTCTCTCTCTCTCTTTCTCTTTCTCTCTCTCTCTCTCTGTCCATCCATCCCTCCTCTCTCTGTGTATCTGTTCTTTTATCTGTCGGTCCATCCCTCTCTCTGTGTCTCCTGTTCCTCTCAAACATCACACCATTCTTCTCTCTTTCTCTCCCTCCATCTCTTTCTCTCTTTCTCCCTCTATCCAAACAGCTCCTTGTTTAGCATCTCATGGTTCATCTCATGGTTGTGGTGATTGCAGGTGATTGACAAGTCCATGACTGACCCCTCAGAGGAGATTGAGATTCTACTGCGGTACGGCCAGCATCCCAACGTCATCACACTCAAGGATGTGAGTACACAACAACAACAACAGTAAACAACAATATAAGCTTAATAACATTAATGAAGCCCCACCAGGCTGCAGGTTTAGAGCTTCATCCCAAACAGATGAAAGGGGTTCAGTACTGACTGGGGTTCAGTACTAACTGTGGTTCAGTACTAACTGTGGGTCAGTACTGACTGGGGTTCAGTACTAACTGTTCAGTATTAATTGGGGTTCAGAACTAAGTCTAACTGGGGCTCAATACTAACTGGGGCTCAATACTAACTGGGGTTCAGTACTATCTGGGGTTCAGTACCGACTGGGGTGCACTACTGGAAGAGGAGTATGGAAGGATTGTAGTTTAACAGCTGTAGCTTGCTGTTCCATGTAGATCTATTTGACTGATATTTGGATTACTATAACAGTACTAATACCTAAGAGCATTTATGAGTCTACATGGATTAAGTGTGTGTGTGTGTGTGTGTGTGTGTGTGTGTGTGTGTGTGACAGGTGTATGACACTGGTAAAGAGGTATATCTAGTGACTGAGCTGATGAGAGGCGGCGAGCTCCTGGACCGTATCCTCAAGCAGAAGTTCTTCTCCGAGAGAGAGGCCAGTTCAGTCCTACACACCATCACCAAGACTGTAGAGTACCTACACTCACAAGGGGTAAGAACACACACACACACACACACACACACACACTAGACACTCTGCTTAGACACTGCCTACCAATTTCTTCAAAACTGTTTTTCACCTTATAGCAGCAGATGTTCTCCACATTGTAAATGCATCACTGCTGTCTGGCACTTCTCCTAAGTCCCTGAAAACAGCTGTTGTAAAGCCACTTCTCAAGAAGAATAACCTGGATGTCTCCATGCTAAACAATTACAGGCCCATATCCAATCTAACTTTTGCCAAAATAATTGAAAAAGTAGTCTTTAATCAACTAACCACCTTTCTAACATCAAATGGGTATTTTGATTACTTAAGTCTGGTTTTCTGGCAAATCACAGCACTGAAATAGCTCTTATTAAGGTTTTAAAAGACAAACACCTCTACAGATGCAGGCAAAACATCAATCCTAGTGCTACTGAACCTTAGTGCAGCATTTGACACTGCTGATCACTACATATTACTACTCATACTAGAACACTGGGTTGGATTTACAGGTATAGTTACAGTATCAACTGGCTCAAATCATATTACTACACAGATTAGCACACAGGGTTGGATTTACAGTATAGTTATCAACTGGCTCAAATCATATCTACAAGAAAGGAGCTTCCTTGACCTGTGGTGTTCCCCAGGGTTCGATCTTGGGGCCACTATTATTCAACCTCAATATGCTTCCACTTGGACAAATAATCAAAAATAATTTGATTCCATATCATAGCTATGCAGATGACACCCAAATTTACTTTGCTCCGTCACCAAATATTATGGTATTTTGCTATTTTCATAAGTAATCATTTGTAAATTTGTAAATAACATTGTAATAATTTGTAAAGCACTTTGGGTCAACCCTGTTGCGTACAATGTGCTATATAAATAAATTGACGTGACTTGACTTGACAAATGACTTTGTCAGTGTATTGACCAAATCAACAACTGGATGTCTCAAAATTGTCTTCAGCTGAACAAAGTAATTATATTTGGTAAAAAGGAGGAAAGACTTCGGGTTGCCACTGTAGCTTCAGGTGACAAAACGCAGCAGCTAGGGTTCTCAAGAAAACTAAAAGAACTGACCACATTACTCCAATTCTTAAGTCCCTGCACTGGCTTCCAGTAAGTCCCAGAATTGACTTTAAAGCACTACTGCTTGTTTAAAAACCGGTAAATGAAGCAGGACTTAAATACCTGTCAGACATGCTTCAGCAGTACAGACTTTCTCAACCTCTCAGATCTCAGGAGAAAAACCTGTTAATAAAACCTGCTGCTTATAACTAAACATGGTGAAGCAGCTTTTAGCTGCTATGAGGTTCAGCTCTGGAACCAATTTTCGGATGACATCAAAAAGGCACCAACTGTAGCCAGTTTTAAATCTAGAATGAAGGCCTTCTGCTAACTGCACTGAGTTACACATTCTGAATCTGTCTTTAAATGATTTTACCTTGTGTGTTTTATGTTTTCTTTTTTATTATGAATTTACTTTTTCAACTATTCTTTGACTATTGCCCTTCTATGACTCTGTGATTTGCTGTTACTATTTGCTTTTGTTTATGTACAGTGGCATATTGAATATGAATATGAAATGCGCTATTTAAATAAACTTGACTTGACACACACACACACACACACACACACACACCATCACCAAGACCGTAGATTACCTACACTGACAGGGGGTAAGAACGAACACACACACACACACACACACACACACACACACACCAAATGAGTGGGAACACACTACCACTGACACTCTCACTCTTTCTAACACACACACACACACACACACACACACATTTCACATTGTAGAGTACAGTTACATTCTATACATAATCACAAAAACTAATCAAGCTGCATTCTCAGGTGATGAGATGAGGTGGGGATGAGCGCAGGTGTTTGCTGTTAGTTCTGTTAATGCTCCAGGCAGTACAGAGGCAGCACCTCAGAGCCTGTGCATCTGAATGGAGCTCTGATGGATGCTAATGCTGCTGTAGCATGGCTCCTCCCCATTTAACACCTTCACAAATCAATACACATCAACACCTCATCACCTCATCAACCAATCACACCTCACCCACTAACCACCAACACTAACACTACAGCTGAAGAGGATGAGCTGCCTTTCTGCTCCATTTCCATCTGTTTCACTCCTTCTGTCTCTTTCTTTCATTCTCTCTCTCTCTCTCTCTCTCTCTCTCTCTCTCTCTCTCCCGCTCTCTCTCCATTCTCTCTCTCTCTCTCTTCACTCTCTCTCCCTCTCTCTCTCCACTCTCTCTCTCTCTCTCTCTCTCTCAAATTCAAATATGCTTTATTGGCATGACAAACCATATGATGCATTGCCAAAGCGTTCACAGGAATAATAATAATTAAAGAAAATACAAATACAAAATGATATAAACATGTACAAACATTGTTACACACACACACACACACACACACACACACACAGCACGTCACAACCATGCAAGACCATTGTCTGTACACGTGCATAGGAAAACCAAGACAGGACAAAACAAAACAAAACAAACTGGAGACATGGTGTAACAGACTGGGGCTGGGGAGCAGTGTTGTGTTGAAGGGTGGAGGTAGTGGGGTGATTATCTTAAGTAATGCCTTCTCTCAGGTTATGGAGTGAGGACACATAACTGGCTGCCAGTATGCATGAGCTGGTGTCCTCACCCAAAACTACAGCAAGTTTTTTCAGTTTTGTGAAGTTGGGAATGATGTTGTTCAAAATGGTGAAATATTTGTCTCTTTGGGACCGATATTTGTCACAGTGTAGCAGAAAGTGCACCTCTGACTCCACCTCCCCTGTCATACAGTGACCACATGTCCTTTGCTCTTTGGGCAGCCATGACTTCTTGTGCCTGCCTTTCTCTATGGCTAGACTGTGGTCACTCAGCCTGTACTTGGTGAGGATCTGTCTCTGCTTCATTATCTCTGACAGTGTGGAGATACTCTGCCAATTGATAGTCTTTTTAGTATGCCAATGTAACATTCTAGTTTGTGTTGTAATTTTGTTTCTTTCTTCCAGTGTTCCAAATAAGAATTCTTGTTGTTCTTGTTAATTTGGTTGATTCTGATTGGTGGTTGGGAAGCAGTGCTGGTCTGGACAATTTGTGGGTTAGGGGTTATTGGGTTAGTTAAATCCGAGACCAACTGACATAGGGGACTGGGCTTAGGGCTGAGCTCTTGGGATTTAAGTGCTTTAAAATGTAGTGAATTTTGAGGGCTTAATTTTAGATGAATCCAGAATTTTAGTGATCGTTTTTGGATATTAATCAATAGTGGGAATCTTCCTAATTCTGCCCTGCTAGCATTTGTGGGTACTTTTCTGTGGATATGTAACAAATTTCTACAGAATTCCGCATGCAGGGCTTCTATTGGGTGTTTGTCCCATCTAGAGTAGTCGTGCTTACTGAGTGGACCCCATATTTCACTTCCATAAAGTGCAATTGGCAAAATGACTGTGTCAAATATTTTGCACCAGATTTTAATTGGTATATCTATTTGATGAAAATTTATTTTTATTGCATAAAATGCTCGTCGTGCTTTTTCTTTTAGTGCATTCACTGCAAGACCAAAGTTTCCAGAGGCGTTAATTTTTAAGCCAAGGTAGTTATAAGAAGTAACATTCTCTAGGGCGGTGTTACCTAAAGTAAAGAGGTGTCTGGTTCCCTGAGGTCTGGGATGCTTCTGGAAGATCATAACTTCAGATTTATCCAAATTGACTGTCAGGGCCCAGTTCTGACAGTACTGCTCTAGCAGGTCCAGGTGCTGCTGTAGGCCCTGTTCAGTGGCCGACAGCAGCACCAGGTCATCCAAGAAGAGCAGGGATTTGACTTCCGTGTCCAACAGGGTGAGCCCAGGTGTTGCAGATTGTTCCAATAACACCGCTAACTCATTTATATAGATATTGAACAAGGTTGGACTCAAGCTGCAACCCTGTCTCACCCCACGCCCTTGAGTGAAGTATTCAGTTCTTTTGTTGCCAATGTTTACGCCACACTTATTGCCCAAATAAATTGATTTGATGATGTTATACATTTTACCCCCTATACCACTTTGTAGGATTTTGAAATACAATCCTTCATGCCAGATTGAATCGAAAGCTTTTTTAAAATCAATAAAACACAAATATTTTCCCCTTACTTTTTTGGTGAACATTTTGGTTTATCAGGGTATGGAGGGTGTAAATATGATCTGTAGTACGGCAATTTGGTAAGAAGCCAATTTGATTTTTACTCAAGACATTGTGTTCAATAAGGAAGGCCTGTAAACGGGCGTTGAGGATACAGCAGAATACCTTCCCCAGGTTACTGCTCACACAGATGCCTCGGTAGTTATTAGGGTCAGATTTGTCTCCACTCTTATGTATTGGGGATATAAGCCCCCTGTTCCAAACATCAGGGAAGCAACCAGCTTGAAAAACAAGATTAAATAACTTGAGGAGAGCCATTTGTAGAATGGGTGGGCTGAATTTCAACATTTCTGTCCGGATACTATCAGGACCACAAGCTTTTTCAGGCTTGAGCTTTTCAAGATTTTTTATGAGTTCATCACTTGAGATGCTGTGATCAAGTGGATTTTGGTGAACACAAATGGTCTCTTCAAGCTTTTGAAGGTTTAATTTGATATGTTTTTGTTCTTTAGTGATGTCATCTGGCATAGGTTTGTACAGGTTTTGGTAAAATGTTTTCCAGGTGTCTGGATTTTGAATTGCCAATTCTTTTGGTGGGAATTGTTTAAATGATTCCAACTCTCCCAGAAAGTGTTGGTTTTGGAGAGCCCTCGTTTTTCTTGTAGCGTTTTGTTGTAGTATTGTTGTTTTTTCTTTTTAATTGTTAATTTCTAATCTTTTAGGGCTTCAGAATAATTTTGTCTCAGACAGGTATTTTTTTGGTCATGGTGTTTTTTGTTTGATAATTGCCTGAGATTTTTCCATTTCTCTATACATTCATGGTCAAACCATTTTTCTTTTGATGGTTTTCTTTTCTTACAGTTTTTCAGCAGGTTTGCCATTTTGGCGGCTCTGTTATATATATTGGAGATTTCCTCCGCTGCCAGGTTGACATCATCACTATTGGGTCTGAATTGGGTCTCTCTCTCTCCCTCTCCCTCTTCACCTACTATCTCCCTACCTGTGTATCTGTCATCTCTCTCTCTCTCTCCTGCTCTCTCTCTCTCTCCTCTCTCTCTCTCCTCCCCTTCTCCACTCTCTCTCCTCGCTCTCTCTCTCTCTCTTCTCTCTCTCTCTCTATGCCACCCTTATCTCCCTCCATCTCTGCTCAGGTGGTGCACAGGGACCTGAAGCCCAGCAACATCCTGTATGTGGATGAGTCGGGGAACCCCGAGTCTCTGCGCATCTGTGACTTCGGCTTTGCCAAGCAGCTGCGGGCCGACAACGGCCTGCTCATGACCCCCTGCTATACCGCCAACTTTGTCGCACCAGAGGTCAGTGTGTGTGTGTGTGTGTGTGTGTGTGTGTGTGTGTGACAGTTTATGTGCCTGTGTCAGGGCACACATATCTGTGGCAGTGAGAGAGAGAGAGATTGTAGGAACCTGATTACAGTTCACACATGAGCTCACTAATTGGGTCCCATTCAGAGTTGAGTTTACTCTGTAATTTGCACTTGTGATTAAGTGTGTGTGTGTTTGTTTGTGTGTGTGTGTGTGTGTGTGTGTGTGTGTGTGTGTGTGTGTGTGTGTGTGTGTGTGTGTGTAGGTTTTAAAGCGGCAGGGCTACGATGAGGGATGTGACGTCTGGAGTCTGGGAGTCCTGCTGTACACCATGATCGCTGGGTGAGGATTGGATTAACACACACACACACCGTATTACAAACAGAACATTGAGCATGCATTTGTACACAGGGAAATGCTACACAGACTCACACACACTCTGGAACATGCTGGCCTCGCATCCACACACATATTTACCCTTTATACTTACCACAGCACGCATATCCAGATAGACAAATATTCAAATGTAATGTTATATTTTCTCTCTCCATCTCTCTCTCTCTCTCTCTCTCTCTCTCTCTCTCTCTCTCTCTCTCTCCCTCCCTCTCTCTCCTCTCCATCTCTCTCTCTCTCTCTCTCGCTCTCTCTCTCTCTCTCTCTCTCTCTCCCTCTCTCTCTCTCTCCATCTCTCTCTCTCTCTCTCTCTCCCTCTCTCTCTCTCTCTCTCCCTCCCTCTCCTCTCTCTCTCTCTCTCTCTCTCTCCTCTCTCTCTCTCTCTCTCTCTCTCTCTCTCTCTCTCTCTCTCTCTCTCTCTCTCTCTCTCTCCTCTCTCTCTCTCTCCTCTCTCTCTCTCTCTCTCTCTCTCTCTCTCTCTCTCTCTCTCTCAGCTTCACTCCATTTGCTAATGGTCCAGAGGATTCTCCAGAGGATATCCTCAACAGGATCGGCAACGGCTCCTTCACCCTCACAGGGGGCAACTGGGACCACGTGTCCGAGGCCGCCAAGGTCAGATACAAATACAGACATTATGTTATGTACACACACACACACACACACACACACACACACACAGATACACCTAATCATGCACTTTCCCTCTAAATATATTCTTATAAAACAACATTGACCATGTATGAAAAATCTATGCATGGACGTTCACACACACACACACACACACACACACACACACACACACACACACACACACACACACACACACACACACACACACACACACACACACAATGAGCCCCCTGCAGGGGGCTGCTGTGACACACACAGTGTCTCTCTTCAGGACCCAAAACTAGGCCGTGTGTAAAGTGTGTCATATGCCACCGCTCAAGGAGCTGAAAACCAGCGCTGCTACACTGAGCTTATTCTAGAGAAAGAGAAAGTGAAATATGTCAAGCCATTTGGGTTGTAATCTTGATTACGGCTTACAGCTCATGAAAACCAAAAATGAGTATCTCACAATATTAGAATAAGGAGGTTATAATACAGAAATGTCGACCTTTTGAAAAGAAATGAACTAATCTGACTAATTTATATACTGTGAGTATATAAATTAACTAATAGTTAATTTATATACTCACTACTTGTTTTGGCTGCTTTTGCACAAATTGCTGCATCAATGTGGCATGCTATCTATCTATCTATGGTGTCCAAGATGCTTAATGTGTTAGCATACTATATTAGCATACTGTATTAGCATGCCCATGTTCTTCTGTGCTGTCCCCTGCTGTAGGACTTGGTGTCCAAGATGCACCATGTGTTAGTCTACTATATTGGCATACTGAATTAACATGCCCATGTTCTTCTGCGCTGTTCCCTGCTGATGCACCATGTGTTAGTCTACTACAGTGGTCCCCAAACTTTTTCTTCCGAGGGCCAGCTCACTATGCCTGGCTCTAAGAGAGGGCCAGAGACTCTAGAGTATATTAGTAACCATAAATAACTTAGTGCTGTGAACAACAGCAGTCTATCTTAGTTGAATATTCTATTACATTTAATCATAGACTGCTGCAATTTAATACCATTGTTAGCTGTATTTATGTTGCCATCATGCCATATCAGTGTAAAATGTAACTCAAATGAAATAATACTAATAAAAAGACTTAGCATTCCCAAAAGTATTAGCAGGGAGTCCCAAAAGTATATTTATTCAAAATGTGTGAACTCTGAACTGTGTCTTTGCATACACAGCTCATGTTGTGAACAAGTAATATCCTACAAATAATTAAAATAACTCAAACTATTAGTTTTATGAAGTGCTGGCAAAAACCTTCACTCACCTGATGAGAACTTTGGAAATTGTTAATTTTTAATGAACATTTGAACGAGTTAATAAAAAATAGAAATAATTATCCCAGAAAGTCACAGAAATATGACTTGAATAGAAGTTAGTTAGTTATTACCAATTAATTGATAAACATTTAGAATACTTTGAGCACTGATGCAGTCAGCATAGGACTCTTACATGTTTGCAGGTACTGTAGGTCTACATGTACATTTCATTCCGTTTTCGATGGCAAACGCAAGACAGCGCCAAAACAACCACCAGTGGACAAAAAGAGTATTACATGTGTACTGTTAAGACTCGCCATAGAGAATGAATGGGGGAAATTACGGAGGTTATAGTTTGACTACTCTCTACGTCTACTCTCATGCGGGCCAGATGCTATATACCACGAACATGGTTTGGGGGGCCACCCAAAATGAGGCCCGCGGGCCGTAGTTTGGAGACCACTGGTCTACTATATTGGCATACTGAATTAGCATGCCCATGTTCTTCTGCGCTGTTCCCTGCTGTAGGACCTGGTGTTAGTATGTGTTAGCATATTATATTAGCATGTGTTAGCATACTGTGTTAGCCTATTGTATTAGCATACTGTATTAACATGCCTATGTTCTCCTTTGCTGTCTCCTGCTGTAGGACCTGGTGTTAGTATGTGTTAACATATTATATTAGCATGTGTTAGCATACTGTATTAACATGCCCATGTCCTGCTGTAGGACCTGGTGTCCAAGATGCTGCACGTGGACCCCCACCAGAGGCTCACGGCCATGCAAGTGCTGAAGCACCCCTGGATCGTGCAGCGCGACAAACTGCCCAACAGCCAGCTGCAGCACCAGGATGCCAAACTAGTCAAGGTGCCCACACGTGCTATCATACTGTACTAAAAATGCAGTATACACACACACACACACACACACACACACACACACACACCCCTCTACACACACAAGGATGTTATCATATAGGTAATGCTACAAATATGCCTACACATGCCAACATCTGACTCAGACCATACTGACTAACAGTACTAATAGTAATACTTGTTGCATTTGCATATGCAATAGCCTACACGGCAGGAACCATATGCTATAGCAAGATACTATACTACCTGTGTGAATAAACTGTGCACTGATCCTGGACCTGATCTAGATGTCCATATTGTAGTGTATTGGCTATTGCTACTAGGGATCGACCAATTATCGGCCGGGCCAATTATTAGGGCCGATATTTAACATTTTTATAATAATTGGAATCGGTCATTTTTTCCACCGATAAGCCGATACTGAAATGGATAAAGAATGAAACGCGCTACTTTGTCTGTAAAGCGTCTCTCACTCCCTGCATTGGCTACTCTGTGGTCGAGAGCACTGTCCCGCCCACTACACCGTCTGATTTGTTAGTTAGCACGAATGCAGCCAATCAGGATCGAAGACTGAACACAGAGAAAGTTTAGAATTCTCACTGAGGCATATTGTAGACTGGGCTTCAGCTGTACGGAGCTATTTTTCGAAGGTAAGGAAGGCAGGCCTACCTTTACATTGCTGAAGTTGGAATGTGAACGTGTCACAATCATCTACAGTGAAGTTAGAAAAACACCACTTTGTAAGCTATTGTCTCTTTGATCCGGATCAATAAGTAGCCTAAAGCACCCACCTCCTTCATTTAGCGAATTCCCGATTGATGCACGTTAGTGATAGCCTACCGTTTAGTAGTTAGCCTACAAACTCGGCTGCTGCGCGTCGGGAGTTCTTTGCATCCGCCTCGTCCATTAATTGTGAATAATGGGACACCTCGGTGGACATTATCCCTTAGGCCTACATAGTAGTCCTAAATTATGCGATAGCGAACGTCAAAAAGTCTAGTTGCTGCTTTTTGACGGACTGTCAGAAAAGACTACAGGCACCCAGGGTCAGCCGTAATTTAATCAGACCTGAACTAAATCGCGTCCTGAGCTGGCAATTACGTGCCTTTTAGGCTCACAGAAGTGTAGCTTATAGCCTACATATGGACACAAATTGCATGCTTAAATAGCCTAAGAACTATTCTAAAACTGTTTTGTTAAACTATTAAACCATAACACTTGCACCTCTTCCTCTCCCTATCCCTCTCTCGTGCACTCACACACACGATGGCATAGCATCCTCTTTGTGACAGGTCCCTTACAAGCACATAGCCCATTGTGTATGCCTATGAAAATAATTGCTATCAGTCAGCTCTTGGATTAACATGATACACAGGATTTACACTTGTGATGCAAGTTGATAGACAATTGTGTATCAAAAGAAGAAAGAAATAATTATAGCATAATTAAATGCTTTTGAATGAAAATTGTCAGCATATCGCCATAGCCTAGGCTACTATCTACCCCCCTTTTTGACAACTGAAATATCGGTTTTACATATCGGATATCGGCCTCCTGTTTTGGTAATAATTGATATCGGTATCGGCCCTGAAAAAACCATATCGGTCGATCCCTAATTGCTACACCAGAACAGAAGATGCAGTGTGTCCCATTGTTATGCTAGTCTGTAAAGGGTGAACACCATAACGTGAACAACATTCTACAGTAATTTTATTTCCATAATAAAGAAACACATGCAGGGGGTGGGGGGCGCTGTGGCGCAGCAGGCTACAGCGCCCGGACCAAATACGGGTCTGAGTATTTCCCGATCCCACCCCATCTCTCTCCAAATAAAGGCAAAAAAGCCCAAAAATATATACTTAGACACACACGCAGCCCAGAAAAGAATATTATTCTGGCTGTAGAATGTTACGGCCAACTCGTTACCAGACCGAAACATAAAGAGGGACACGGACAACAAGCTTCAAAGCAAATAATAATTTATTGAATTAACGCAAAGCAACGTTACGCGTGTGTAGATGCAATGTAGGTGCCAGTAGATTATGTGAGAGACTAACTGAGTAGACAAAGAAAAGAGAGAAGTAGAGAGATCTAGAATAAGGGAGAGTGAAAAGTGCCAGTGCAAGAGAAAGTCAAAATAGGTACCTGCATGAAAGAAGAAAAGTGCCCTAATGGGAAAGAGAGGACAGCCCCTAATATAGCTGCACCTGGTTACAGGTGCACCCAATTACCAATTAACCCCCCCAGGTGCAACCCCGCCCGTGCACTGACATGGGACGGCCTGAGGAGGGCACAGGGGGGTCGTAACAAGAAACAAATTGTTCCTCTGATGCTGATTGTACTTCCTTGCTGTTCCTGCAGGGGGCGATGGCAGCAACCTACTCAGCGCTGAAGAGCTCTCAGCCCCCACCTGAGCTGAAGCCCATCGAGTCGTCCTTCCTGGCACAGCGACGCGTCAAGAAGCTTCCCTCCACCTCTCTGTAGAGAAAGAGAGAGAGAAAGAGAGAGAGACACGTGGACTTACTGCACTCACATACACACACAGACACACACATGTTCATGTACACTGATACACATCGTATAAATGACTGAGGACGTGTCCTTCACAAAAAACATTACCAGCTGAAGCAAGGGGTACCACCCCCCTTTCTCCAAGACACCCCTGTTCCCTGTCATCAGTAGCCTAGTTGGGAGGGGGGGCTTCAGAAAATAGCCAAGGACTGGGTACTGGGGGGTTATTGATGCCGAATGTGTTGTGATGTGGTGGAAAGACGTGATTGGCTGTGATTTCCTGTTCTGTGCCTGACTGTGCATGCCGAGATGGAGCGATGATCCAACCCAACCCCAGACCACACAAGCAAGCACACTGGTATTATTCCTAGGTTTACCTTATTATTGTTATTGTTGTTATTATTATGAATGTGCTTGCTCAAGCACACAGCGTTCCAAAGTAATGCTGTATCTTAAAGAATGTCTGTTCATCTTCTCATCGGCCATGTTCCCCTCAGTCACGCTAAGGTTGGATATCGTCTTTTTGCTTGTCCATCTGTAAATGTAGTCCTCCATTCCCTGTGCCCGTTCCTCCCCCGGCTCCGGTCACCTCACCCCTGACTCTGTCCGACTGGTTTCAAATTCCTTTGAATTGGCCTGTTTTCTGGAGATCCGATATCTCAGTCTCGTCATTTTCACACTCCGCTTCCCTCCCACCTCCCCTTATTCGCACGGCCTCTCAGATCGAGATCCGCAAGGGCTCCGTCTGGTTCTAGGGTTCTAGGCGTCAGCTGAGCGGTTCTGTGAGCACTTGCCTCCGCTTCTTAGAGACTGTTGCACTGCACAGGTTTATGATGTGAACCTTGCAGACCACTGGAAGGGGAAGGGGGCACTTGGTTTCGTATGGGGGGGAGGGGGGTTGACTGTTGAGAGATTTGGAGTGTGTTCTGCATGGTCTTGTCCAGCTTGCTTCGCCGCGTCGCCTTTTCCAGGTCAGTGCTTTTTGCTTGCTGACCTTAATGGGCTTCGGGTTAGAAAAAATGCAAAGTGTCTCCTGATATTTTTTGTCCAAAAAAAGAGATTAAAATAAAGTCTGCCATATGGTTTCCAGTGGCATACATGTGGCATGTTAAATATATATATATATATATATATATATATATATATATATATATATATATATTTTGTATATATAAATATATGAATATATATATATATTTTGTATTAAATGTGTTCTTAAATGTTTGTTGTGTGTGGTATTTGTTTATTTTTTCCTTATTTTGGTCAGAAGAGACCTTCAGAACTAAGAGGTATGATTGTACTGTACTGGAGACAATGTTGATGAATTTTTTTATGAATTTTATTTCCTCGTCAGTGTCGGGTCACCAAGTGATTGGCATTATCTGTTCAGTCCTTAGTGGACACCGGTGACTCATCCTCTGACCACAAATCCACCAAGATTTTCCAGCCGTTCCATCCCACTGATCTTCTCGTTCTCAATATACTTGGATGGCAAAGCTGTTCCTCCGTTAGGTTTTCTATTGTTGCTTTATGGGTTTTTTTAGTTTGAGACGAGGCCAGTGGCGCAGTATTCCTGTATCTACACCGTTAGAAGGATGAAGTAGGATTCTTTCCCATGAGAATCATTAGCTTGTATTTCAGCTGCATTCAAAAGGTATTATCTAGGCCCATTAAGGAGAATGCTTTAACTAATAGGAGACCCTTTAAAAAGTTCTTGGAACCACCTTAATGGGTTCCCAGCACAAAGGACAAACCCACAGGAACCCAGTGAAGTTCTAGACTAGAACGATCGAAACAAAATATACTGAGTATTCTTTTTGTTCCCAACAGTATCCTGGCCACAGGGTACACAACCCTGGAGCATGGGCAGGAGGGCTGGGCAGGAGGGCAGGGCAGGGGTATGGGCAGGAGGAGTGCAGGGGTATGGGCAGGAGGAGTGCAGGGGTATGAGCAGGAGGTGGGCAGGAGGGCAGGGCAGGGGTATGGGCAGGAGGGCATGAGTATGGGCAGGAGCAGGGCAGGGGTATGAGCAGGAGGTGGGCAGGAGGGCAGGAGGGCAGGGCAGGGTTATGAGCAGGAGGTGGGCAGGGGTATGGGCAGGGCAGGGGTATGAGCAGGAGGTGGGCAGGAGGAGTCCAGGGGTATGGGCAGGAGCGGGGCAGGGGTAAGAGCAGGAGGGCATGAGCGGGGTAGGGGTATGAGAGCATGCAGTGTTCCATCAGACTACCTGCCTCTCGTCCACCTGCTGGGACTAAGGATCTGTAGCTGCTGCTGGGATGAGCTGGACAGACGGTACAACACAGCTGCATGCTCCTCACTACTGCAGTCCATATCTATCTATATCCAGTACACTGAAGCAGTGAACCAAGGGTCGTTCACACACCAGAACCAGAACTATAATGATAATGAAACACACAAGAACCAAAACTATAATGATGATGCCAGAACACACACAAGAACCAGAACTATAATGATGCCAGAAACCCACACACAAGAACCAGAACGATAATGATAATGAAACACACACAAGAACCAGAACTATAATGCTAATGAAACACAAAAACCAGAACTATGATGATTCCAGAAACCCACACACAAGAACCAGAACTATTATGATAGTGAAACACAAGAACCAGAACTATAATGATAATGAAACGCACACAAGAACCAGAACTATAATGATAATCTCAAAACACACACAAGAACCAAAACTATAATGATGACAAAACAAAATAAATAAATAACTTTCCGTTGTAGTTGTCATTATGGTTGTGAATGGCCCTTTTGACCAACAGCACAACACACACACACACACACACACACAGCTCCCTGTTCTCCACGAGCACAGTCCAAGTCCAGCACAGAATGTGTAGATCTACTGAAATGGGCACGACGCAGTGACCATATGCCTGCTGCTCTGAGATAGGATGAGGTTATAAGGGACTATGATGAAAGCATAGTATCAAAGGAAGTGATTAATGTCTGATAAGGAAGTGTCTCGTTTTGATCTTGTCATTTCTTTGTTTGCTTTTCTGCTTCTTGAGGCTTTTGTTCTGGTGGTTTGTTGTTGGCTTGTCGCATTTTGTTTCGTCTGGTGATGAGTTTGCCCTCTGTATGACCTTGAAATGTGTTTGTTCTGTTTTCTTTCATCATTTCCTGTAA
Organism: Alosa alosa; assembly: GCF_017589495.1. Lineage (NCBI taxonomy): Eukaryota > Metazoa > Chordata > Actinopteri > Clupeiformes > Clupeidae > Alosa > Alosa alosa. Next base: position 4,450,122 of record NC_063189.1, read on the forward strand.
CTTTTTTAAACCGATCTTTCGATACGTCGCTACGTTTCTCCGGATGAGCGCTACAGAAGAGATGGATGCACAGCGGAGGCTCCAGGACCGACTGGACTTTGGTGTTTCTGTTGTGTATGTGTGTGTGTGAGCCTGAGCTCTCCGTTTTCTTTACTGCCATGTAGCACATGGTGTGCATTGTGCCTGGCCACTGTTAGAGGGATGGGGGGAGGGGGGGCTTGAAGGTTTGGGAGGGGTGTATTTTTTTCTGTTTGTGTGTGTATGTGTGTGGATCTCTTTCCCTGTGCGGAATGAGAGGAGTGGAGGAGACCAAAATGAGATGCCTTTCTATTAAAAACAAAAACTCACCTTTCTCTGCTCTGATGCCTCCTGAGTCCAGTCTCTTACCCCCCCACCCCTCTCCGATTCTCCTCAAATCCGTTACGAAAGACTCCTTTATCTAGAGGTATAACACAGCGTGTTCAAGAGCAGAGCATCTTTATCTAGAGGTAACAGCGTGTTCAAGAGCATCTGCTCTTTACTCAGACTGCTCCTGCTGCTCCTGTTTTATTGATGACTTTCTTTCTGGTGCTGCTTTAGGCTGATGACAACACACACACGTTATGTGCCCTCCACACACACGTTATGTGCCCAGATGCGGCTGTGATGTTTCCACTTGTGTGGGTCAGGAACATCTCATGCCACCAGAGGCGCAACGTCACACCTGAGCATGTGAAGGTCGTCGAGCATCGTCACCAGGAGGATGTCTGAATGTCATGCCACTGCACTTGCCCAGGTGCTGTCTGTGAGAGAGGAGAGACGCTGTTGTGGAGTACAGCAGCTCTGTGAGAGAGAGGAGAGATGCTGTTGTGGAGCAGCTCTGTGAGAGAGGAGAGATGCTGTTGTGGGAGCAGCTCTGTGAGAGAGAGGAGAGATGCTGTTGTGGAGCAGCTCTGTGAGAGAGAGGAGAGATGCTGTTGTGGAGCAGCTCTGTGAGAGAGGAGAGATGCTTTTGTGGAGCAGCTCTGTGAGAGAGGAGAGATGCTGTTGTGGAGCAGCTACAGCGCTGCGCCAGTTTCCTCAGAGCAGATTGCTGCTGAGTGTGGCAGTATCACACACCTTGACGTGTGGGGGTCCGTTATGCCAGCGCAAGGCCAAGGTGTGTGTGTGTACAGCTGTATTACATTGAGATCACACACAGGGCAGCCCCACTTAAAAGTGCCCATCAAAGAGAGAGAGAGAGAGCTCCGCTTTGTTGTCTAATCCAAGTAAAGATCAAGCGCTGGGAAGAAACACAAATTCACTCTCACACACACACACATTTGCCTACCTTTACCTCACTGCAGTATTTTGTTACATAACCCACTCTTTCCATGTCCACACACACACACACACACACACACACACACACACTCCCTGCTCAGTGTCTGCGTTCACACCCTCCACTTTTATAAAACACACAGGACGCCCGGATGTGCCTGCTCTCGCTCGGCAGCTCATGGTCTCAAGCCCCTACAGTACTTACTTCACCACTCTTCTCTTCCATCTCTCTCTCTTTCTACTACTCTCCCCTGTTCCATCTCTCTCTCTTCACCACTCTTCTCTTCCATCTCTCTTTTTACCACTCTTCTCTTCCATCTCTCTCTTCACCACTCTTCTCTTCCATCTCTCTCTTCACCACTCTTCTCTTCCATCTCTCTTCACCACTCTTCTCTTCCATCTCTCTTCACCACTCTTCTCTTCCATCTCTCTCTCTTCACCACTCTTCTCTTCCATCTCTCTCTTTCACCACTCTTCTCTTCCATCTCTCTCTTCACCACTCTTCTCTTCCATCTCTCTCTTCACCACTCTTCTCTTCCATCTCTCTCTCTCTTCACCACTCTTCTCTTCCATCTCTCTCTCTTCACCACTCTTCTCTTCCATCTCTCTTTTTACCACTCTTCTCTTCCATCTCTCTCTCTTCACCACTCTTCTCTTCCATCTCTCTCTCTTCACCACTCTTCTCTTCCATCTCTCTCTCTCTTTCTACTACTCTCCCCTGTTCTATCTCTCTTCACCACTCTTCTCTTCCATCTCCTCTCTTCACCCACTTCCATCTCTCTCTCTTCACCACTCTTCTTTCCATCTCTCTCTCTTCACCACTCTTCACCTCTCTTCACCACTTTCTCTTCCATCTCTCTCTTCACCACTCTTCTCTTCCATCCTCCACCCTCTTCTCTTCCATCTCCTCTCTTCACCACTCTTCTCTTCCATTCCATTTTACCACTCTTCTCTTCCATCTCTCTCTCTTCACCACTCTTCTCTTCCATCTCTCTCTCTTCACCACTCTTCTCTTCCATCTCTCTTTTTACCACTCTTCTCTTCCATCTCTCTCTCTCTTTCTACTACTCTCCCCTGTTCTATCTCTCTCTTCACCACTCTTCTCTTCCATCTCTCTCTCTTCACCACTCTTCTCTTCCATCTCTCTTTTTACCACTCTTCTCTTCCATCTCTCTTTTTACCACTCTTCTCTTCCATCTCTTCCTCTTCCTCTTCCATCTCTTCACCACTCTTCTTCCATCTCTTCCTCTTCCATCTCTTCCTCTTCCTCTTCCATCTCTTCACCACTCTCTCTTCCATCTCTCTCTCTTCACCACTCTCTTCCATCTCTTCACCACTCTCTTCCATCTCTTCTCTTCCATCTCTTCTCTCCTTTCTCTGATTCTTTCATACTCTATCTCACTCCCTGAGAGACACACACACACGTCCTCTGCTGCATGTAAACAGATCTCTCTATCTCACTCCCTCACACACACACACACACACACACACACACACACACACACACACACACACGTCCTCTGCTGCATGTAAACAGATCTCTCTATTTCACTCCCTCACACACACACACACACACACACGTCCTCTGCTGCATGTAAACAGATCTCTCTATCTCACTCCCTCACACACACACACACACACACACACACACACACATCTCTGCATGTAAACAGCTCTTGGCTCAGAGCCACCACTGTGCAGCACTACTGATGCTGGGGACTGGCCAGGGGAGAGAGGGGTGTATTGTGATAGTGCACAAAAGCAATTACTGCTCCCCACACCACCTCCATCCCCCACACCACCTCCATCACCCACACCACCTCCATCACCCACACCACCTCCATCCCACACCACCTCCATCCCACACCACCTCCATCACCATCACCCACACCACCTCCATCACCCACACCACCTCCATCACCCAAACCACCTCCATCACCCAAGTCCATCAAACACAGTTTCCACTTCTCCACCAGGCCACACAGCACACCCAGACAACTGACTAGGTACCCAGCACACCCAGACAACTGACTAGGTGCCAAGCGGCACCCAGACCAGCCTGACCCCAGGTACCCAACAGCACACCCAGACTACTGACCCCTAGGTGCCCAGCAGCACACCCAGACTACTGACTGGGTGCCCAGCACGCGGACTACTGACTAGGTACCCAGCAGCACACCCAGACAACTGACTAGGTACCCAGCACACCCAGACAACTGACTAGGTACCCAGCAGCACACCCAGACTACTGACTAGGTACCCAGCAGCACACCCAGACTACTGACTGGGTACCCAGCACACCCAGACTACTGACTAGGTACCCAGCACACCCAGACAACTGACTAGGTACCCAGCAGCACACCCAGACTACTGACTAGGTACCCAGACCACTGACTAGGTACCCAGCACAGTTAGACTACTGACTAGGTACCCAGCACACCCAGACAACTGACTAGGTACCCAGCACACCCAGACCACTGACTAGGTACCCAGCACATCCTGACAACTGACTAGGTACCCAGCACATCCAGACCCAGACCACTGACTAGGTACCCAGCACACCTAGGCTACTGACTAGGTAACATTACTAGGTCCAGTCTATTTCACGTTTGAAGTACTTGGTTTAGTGACACATCTGGCTAAATGAATTCAGATAAAATGGCGAACCTCATAGCAGAGGAGTCCTGTGGTTTCATTCTAGCGAAACCCTGGAGGACCAAGAGGATCAATATGCTGAATTTGCTAGACCAAAAGTGTATTGGGTTCAAAATCATGCACTTCGCCATATACAAACTATGAATTAAAATCATGGACTTGGCCATATACAGACTATGAATTTGATAATATATCATGGAGTTTGAGACTTTGGTCACAAGTCCAATTCCCTAACCAGTAGGCCACAGATGCCCCATCATGGTACAGACCGGAGTACATGCAAACCTCCATTACATCCTAGGGGAGCAGACTAACCATGCTAACCTGCATTACATCCTGGGGGAGCAGATTAACCATGCTAACCTGCATTATGTTAACCATGCTAACCTGCATTATGCTAACCTGCATTACATCCTGGGGGAGCTGTGCTAACCTGCATTAGTCAAGTCAAGTCAGTTTTATTTTTAAAGCGCGTTTTAACATGCACATAGTGCAACCAAAGCTCCAACAAACATGACACATATAAACAAGACAAAAGCGATGCCGGATGGAGGCGTAGTCGTAAAAGCGTGCCCATGACATCAAGACATGACAAATACATTTAAAAATAACAAATACAAAAAATGCTGGATGGAAGGCGGTCGTAAGCTGGCGTACCCGTGACACCAAGACATATAAGACAGACAACAAAACAAATAAACAAATAAAAAAGTGAAAAAAAGAAAAGAAAATATATTTAAAAAGGGAAGGTGATGTTAAAATTAGTCCAATTTCCAAACCAGCTGAAAATGTCAAGGGCAATGGTGATCCGTGAAAACTGCACAGAGTGTCTTCACAACCGATATGCCAACAAAGTTCTTTAACGATAGCAAATGATCAACCCAGTGAATTCACTGGCAGTTTGGAGATCACGTTGGCGTTAGGCCTTGTAGACTGCAGTCTGGAGATCACTGGAAGCACAGTCTGAAGTAGTGGGCGTCGTGTAGATCTAACTTCGGTGGACTTCTAACAGCGACCGTCTGTTACTCCGATGAGACCGCAGCTCCCCACAGCTAGGCCAAAAAAAGCTAGTCTGCAGTTGGCATGGCAGCTCATATCGGAGTCAGCAACAGCTCGGCGGTCCGCGGCAGATCTCCGCAGAGTAGCCCAGGTCCAGCTGACCCGAGAGATCCCCTCGACCAGACGGTGAAGTGCAGCACGGCTCCGCGGATGGATGGAAGGGCGTCCGATGCCCAGCTAGGGCAAAAGCTAGCCACAGCAAGCTCCCAATGGACAAAGCGTCAGCGGCGTTTCAGCCGACCAGAAGCAGTAAAAAAGTACTAAGAATAACCACGAAAACTATCAAAACAAGCGTAAATAAATAGGGAAAACATTTAGCTAGACAAACCAATAAAAAAAATAAACATGACATTACATAAAATTACGAACATTACATAAAACAAACAAAAACATGATGCCAGGCCGGGCAGCGTGTCTCGCCAGCGTCCCCGTAACCTAGCAACATCCTGGCGAAGCAATGCTAACCTGCATTACATATTGGGGGAGCTATGCTAACCTGCATTACATCCTGGGGGAGCAATGCTAACCATGCTAACCTGCATAACATCCTGGGGGAGCTATGTTAATCATGCTAACCTGCACTATGCTAACCATGCTAACCTGCATTACATCCTGGGGGAGCTGTGCTAACCATCCAAACCTGTGTTACAGATGACCTCTGCATTATGCCAACCCCCTTATTCCTGTAGTACTTTTCCACTGACTCATACAGCCCTGCATTACATTACACTACATTTTTCTTTTCACACACACACACACACACACTTTGTTTTCTTTCCATTCTGTCTCCCTCACTCTGTCACACACACTCAGTTTGCCGGATAATTAGCAGACATACCCCCACAATGCAGTAAACTCGTTTCCTGGCTCGGCCAGTTGGCAGGCTGGCTCCAGCTATCGATCGCACGTCTACTGAAATGAGAATCATTAGCTGTTAGCTGACAGGACCCTGAAAGTCACGGCCACTGGGCAGCCTGATCGAATTACCCAGAGTTCAACGCCAAAGATGGCTCACGTCGCGACGCAGCGCATAGAGTCTCCCTCCTCAATCGAAATAAACAGGAGCAGGTCTGAGGCTGTATTTAGGTGTGTGTGTGTATGGGGGGACATTAGATTCCTGTTCCTGAGTTCCACAGGGACAGGAGTGAATGGGAAAGAGAAAAGAATTCAACTCTTTGGCTGCGTGTGTGACCACGTCCTCTGAGGTCATCTGCCCTGGCTCACACACAAGCAGACACACACGTCCTGTAACCTGTCTTGTTGCGTATCCAGAGATGTGTTTGGCAGACTGCTAAGAGATGTCACTAGCGGAGCTTTCATGAGGCGCTGCAGGACAGAGACCGTCACCGTCACCACCGACACGGCACTATGACGCTCTACTGGGGGTTTGGTTGGAGTCACCACCCGACCACGGCACTATGGCTCTACTGGGGGCGGTTTTTGGAGTCACCACCGACACGGCACTATGACGCTCTACTGGGGGCGGGGTTTGGAGTCACCACCGACACGGCACTATGACGCTCTACTGGGGGCGGGGTTTGGAGTCACCACCGACACGGCACTATGACACTCTACTGGGGGCGGGGGGGTAAAAGTGTAAATGACTTTTGGAGAGTCACCATTACTGACGCTCACCATGAGTGAACTGCAGAGGTTTTAATCAGGGTGTGTTTGGAGGGCCTTGTCATCCCAAAGCTCCGTCATCATCCCTTCTCGACATCTCCTCTGGGTTACGTGCTCGGCACCAGCTGTGGTCCTGGTCTCCTTTACACACACACACACACACACACACACACACACACACACACACACACACACACACACACACACACACAGCAGATACTCAAATACACACAAGTGTGATGTAATGGTCTCTATTTGGCAGCTACTGTCCAATCTCTGCTCCTTGCATCACACACACACACACACACACACACACACACACACACACACACACACAGAGGCCGTTCTCCCTGGTAGCGAACGCACAGATTAAACTAATCTGCACTGAGGGGGTTTATGAGAGCATGTAGAGATGAACCGCTGTTTGATGAGGGATTGAGAGTGAGTTTTCAGCACTGCTTTCACTCAGTGCCTTTCTGTGTGTGAGTGTGTGTTTGTGGTGTGAGTGTCTACCTGTGTGTGTGTTTGTGCCTGTGTGCGTGTGTGAGAGTGTCTGCCTGTAAGTGTATGTGTGTGTGTGTGTGATCATGATATCTGATATGTGAGAATGCCTCTAATGCTATAATGCATTTCCAATCTCGGTTATTGTGGCCCATCAGGGGCAGAGAAGAGCTCATCCCATCAGAGATTTTGGCCATTATTTCAGGGTGTGTGTGTGTGTGTGTGTGTGTTTGTGTGCCCTTGCATGGCTGGCTGTGCTGGATGTGTGTGTGCAGCGTCACAGCTACTCCCTGCCCTGGCATGTGGTGCTGAAATGTGTGAGTGTGTGTGTCTGCTACTGTCCTGCTCTGGCAGCCTGTGCTGAAGTGTGTGTGTGTGTGCAGTTGGTGTTGCTGTTTGAAAGCTCAAAGCGCTCAGGGGCCATCTGACTCCAGGTCAGCGGATGGACACTTCTCTGAAGTGTGTGTTGTATAACCCACTGATCCCAGAAGCCTGGACCAAACCCCCTACACACACACACACACCTCAACTACCCCCCACACACACCTTAACTACCCCCCACACACACCTCAACTGCCCCCCTGGTCCAGGACAATCTCACTAGCAGTCCTGTCCAGCCAAACACCTAAAACTACCCCCCTCGTCCAGGAAGCTTTCATTAGCAGTCCTGTCCAGTCAAACACTTCAAATTTTCCCTGCTCAACCACAAAGCTCTCATTGTCCACTAGCAGTCCTGTCCAGCCAATGGGAGCAATACGACTCCTTTGCACTACACAGAGCCAGTGATGCGCTGTCACTGGATGGATGGATCATTGAAGTAGAAGTGCTTCCTGTCATCGCTGATGTAAAGTTAGGAGATAAAAGCATGTGCACACACACCCACACACACACACACACACACACACACAACCACTTTCTCTCTTTCTATTCTCTAATTGTTGTCACTCCCCACAGAATAAAGCTTTTAAAAGTAGTTATTTTCAAAAAACATCAAACACACACATTCTCTCTCTCTCTCTCTCTCTCTCTCTCTCTCTCATCTAGACACACACACCACACCACCATATCCCCACATACACACACACAGGATGTGTGTGTGAGTGTTTGTGCCTGTGTGCGTGTGTGAGAGTGTCTGCCTGTAAGTGTGTGTGTGTGTGTGTGTGTGTGTGATCATGATATCTGATATGTGAGAATGCCTCTAATGCTATAATGCATTTCCAATCTCGGTTATTGTGGCCCATCAGGGGCAGAGAAGAGCTCATCCCATCAGAGATTTTGGCCATTATTTCAGGGTGTGTGTGTGTGTGTGTGTGTGTGTTTGTGTGCCCTTGCATGGCTGGCTGTGCTGGATGTGTGTGTGCACGCGTACGCTACTCCCCTGCCCTGGCATGTGGTGCTGAAATGTGTGAGTGTGTGTGTCTGCTACTGTCCTGCTCTGGCAGCCTGTGCTGAAGTGTGTGTGTGTGTGCAGTTGGTGTTGCTGTTTGAAAGCTCAAAGCGCTCAGGGGCCATCTGACTCCAGGTCAGCGGATGGACACTTCTCTGAAGTGTGTGTTGTATAACCCACTGATCCCAGAAGCCTGGACCAAACCCCCTACACACACACACACACCTCAACTACCCCCCACACACACCTTAACTACCCCCCACACACACCTCAACTGCCCCCCTGGTCCAGGACAATCTCACTAGCAGTCCTGTCCAGCCAAACACCTAAAACTACGCCCCTCGTCCAGGAAGCTTTCATTAGCAGTCCTGTTCAGTCAAACACAATTTTCCCTGCTCAACCACAAAGCTCTCATTGTCCACTAGCAGTCCTGTCCAGCCAATGGGAGCAATACGACTCCTTTGCACTACACAGAGCCAGTGATGCGCTGTCACTGGATGGATGGATCATTGAAGTAGAAGTGCTTCCTGTCATCGCTGATGTAAAGTTAGGAGATAAAAGCATGTGCACACACACCCACACACACACACACACACACACACACAACCACTTTCTCTCTTTCTATTCTCTAATTGTTGTCACTCCCCACAGAATAAAGCTTTTAAAAGTAGTTATTTTCAAAAAACATCAAACACCGCAAACACACACATTCTCTCTCTCTCTCTCTCTCTCTCTCTCATCTAGACACACACACCACACCACACCACCATACCCCCACATACACACACACACAGGATGTCTGGTCTCCAGTAGAGCATGGGCATCTGTATCCCAATCGATAGCTGTGTGGAAAGCAGGGATATTTGGTAAGACAAGCAGGGATAGACTAAATGAGTGGATCTGAGCTAACGTCCCTCTACCTGTCTAACCCAAACCCTGCCACGGCCGTGATGGAACTCTAAACCTTCCCCCTAATGGGTTTTGGTGCTCTCAGTTGATTGGCTAACCGTGGCGTTCTAGAACACGGGCCTATAATCGTCTCCCCCGACAACCCTTATTACTGTAGTGATGGAACCCAGGCTGTGTTTGGGCAGGAGGCCGATGGAGAGGACTGTCACGTTTGATGGATGAGTGCCAGCTCTTCGGCTGATTAGGTCTGGGAAAAATGATCCACCTCCTCCCCCTCCTGACATGTGCCGTGTGTGTGTATGTGTGTTTGCTTGTTTGAGATTGAGCTATATCAGGAAATGGTACTTTTATCAATCCTAGCCTGCAAAGAGCACCACACACACACACAGATACACATACACCATCCCACCACCAGCCCGCTAGCCTGTGACAGCCCCACCCCCACATCCTTCTTTACCTGTGTGTCTCATTCAGGCTCTTCATCACCACACCAGAGTCGGTTACTTAGCAACCGCTGGGGCAGGAGGGATCAGGAAGCAGCTTCCCAAAAATAGAACGCAATAAATCAGGTCTCAGGTGAGCTGCCAGGCAACACTATGGAAATGGGGGAGTTAGCTATATAGTTAGAGAAAAGACAAGACACACAGAGAAAGTAGAAGGAAGGAAGGAAAGAAATGAAAAGTTTTTCTCGATTGCGTTGATGCACTTAATGAAACTTGGATCCACTTGATCTTGATCTTCACCTTCTTAGCAGAGCAGAAGTCATCTCTTGCAAATGATTTAACACATTTTCATTAGTTTAACTCATGTTTCATATCCTTTTTCAAATCATTTAACACAGTTCTCGTACAAAGACTCCAAACTCCACTGGATTAACTGTGTGAAACAAATGGGAATGCATGTATTCCCAGCTAGTAGATATTGCAGGATAATGAACTTGTAATGTCAATGTGTGAGTCTCATTTGCACAATTCTTCAATTAGCAATCATTCATTATGCATAAGAGATGCCATGTCTGTTCTGTGTTACTATTTGCAAGTATAAATCTAAGGCACATTTAGAGAAAGTACTGTATTTCCTATTTGGTGAAGAAAACAGTACAAAATCTAGGTGTTTACTGTAGGTCTATTTCAATACAGTTTTTCTTGATTGCTATGACCTGCTTAAAGAAACTGGGATCCACCTGGTCTTCATGAACACTTTCTTTGCACAGCAGAGGTCATCTCTTGCGAATGTGTTCACACATTTTCATTGGGTTCACACATTTTTCACACCCTTTTGCAAAACAGTTAACACAGGTGTCATTCAAAAACCCCAAACTCTATTGGAAAACATATTTTCACAGGTGGTATAGATTCCTTGCATAAGTCTGAATCTCTTATACACCTGTGTGAAACTCCTGTGCACAATTCTTCAATCAGCAATCATTCATTATGCATATGAGATGCCATGTCTGTTCATTATACTTATGAGATGCCATGTCTGTTCTGTGTTGCTATTTGCAAGTATGGAAGTATGGATGCACACTTAGACAAAGTACTGTATCACTGTATCGCCTATTTGGTGAAGAAAACAGTACAAAAGGTGTTTACTGTAGGACTGTTACGATGAAAAATGACAAGTTGTAGTTCAATGAAATTTGTCTTGCCTAGGTGTTTACTGTAGGTCTTACATGTTAACGACAGTTACATCTTGGGAGGAATGAATACATTATTTTTTATTCAGTACATTTTGTTTTTTCACAGTTTTTTTCTGATACCAGAAAAATGAGAAAGAAATTTTGTTGTCCAGTGTGTAATGATTGATTGAAATCACACAGTGATTTGACGACAGGATGTGTTGTTTGAAGGCAAAATCTGCTTTTGCTATGTGTTTTAACTATTTAGAGTGTTAGAGTCTTTTGCAGGCAAAATGTGTCACTTTGACCATGAGTGTGACTGTTTTGGCCTGTGTGTTAACTGTTTTGAAAATGTGGAGTTTGAGTTGACTGCTGCATCAAAGCAATCAAGAAAAACTGTAACTGTTTTGACAACGTGATGTCAGAGTTGACGCAAGCATTAAAGCAATCGAGAAAAACTGTAGAGTTAGAGAGAGCAATAAACACGGGATATGGGCCAGTACAATACAAAACAGTAGGAGGTGTGTGTGTGTGTGTGAGTGTGTGAGAGAGAGAGAGAGAGTGACAGGAATGTTTATGTGAGAAAGAGAGAGAGCAATAAAGAGAGTGTGTGTGAGAGAGTGATAGAGAGAGTGTGTGTGTGTGAGAGAGAAAGAGAGCGATAAAGAGTGTGTGTGTGAGAGAAAGTGATAGAGTGTGTGTGAGAGAGAGAGAAAGAAAGCTACAGTGTGTGTATGAGAGAGAGCATAGAGAGAGTGTGTGTGAGAGAGAAAGAGAGAGCATAGAGAGTGTGTGTGTGAGAGAAAGAGAGCAATAGAATGTGTGTGTGTGAGAGAGAGAGAGTGTGTGTGTGTAAGAGAGAGAGAGCAATAGAATGTGTGTCAGAGAGAGAGAGAGTGTGTGTGTGTAAGAGAGAAAGAGACTAAATCTGTTCAGCATCCCTCCCTCCCACTAACCATCTGATGTCAGAACTGCGTTGCCATAGGCAACCTGTTTGGGAGGGAGCAGGGTAAGCTGTGTGTGTGAGAGAGAGAGAGAGAGAGAGAGAGAGAGAAAAAGGGAGGAGACAGAGAGAGAGAGGGAACAAAATCACACCGATGCAGAGAGAGTGCACACAGACAAGCAGAGGAGAGGATAGGAGGAAGCGAGGGATTTCTGTCGTCTTCTGCGTCCTCTGTGCGTGTTGTGTAAGCGCAGCCTGAACGGTACGGGTGGCTCCAGCGGGAGGGCGGCGGCATAGCAGGCGGTCAGCCAATCAGCCGGCAATGCAGTCATACGCCAGGCAGCCAATGGTGTAGCAGGAGGGCTGCTGCTCGTGAGGCAGGCTCTCACGATCTCTTATTAATGAATGGAGGAGCTCGCGGACAACACACGCCTGTGCCATCATCATCATCATCATCAGCAGCAGCAGCAGCAGCGCTCTCTCACACGCTGAGAGAGGAGGAGAGGAGAGAAGGAGGAGGAGAGCAAAGAGAGGAGGAGAGGAGTGATACAAAGGCAAACAGATCCAGTTCCTTTGCTCTAGCGGCACCCGGGAGAGGAGAGGAGAAGAGCAGAGAGAGGAGGAGAGGAGAGAGACAAAGGCAAACAGAGCCAGGCGCCCGGGAGAGAGAAGAGAGGAGCAGAGAGGAGGAGAGGAGCAGAGAGGAGAGGAGAGGAGCAGAGAGGAGCAGAGGAGGAGAGGAGCAGAGAGGAGAGGAGAGGAGCAGAGAGAGGAGGAGCAGAGCAGCAGCAGCATGATGAAGGGACATGAGAGGAAGGGTGAGCAGACCAGAGCTGACCGTAGCAATCCAAATGCAGAGACCGAACCAGCTGACCAGAACCTGGAGAGTGACCAGAACCTGGAGAGTGACCAGAACCAGAACCTGGAGAGTGATCAGAACCTGGAACAGAACCTGGAGCAGAACCAAGAGCAGCCGGACCCAGAGCCCCATGGAGTGTGTTCGTCCAGCAGCCTGGCCGTGCCCCGTGCCACCACCCCGACGCGTCGCTCCGTCTCCCTGGGCGATTTCAAGCGCCTGGGCCCGGCGGCATCCGGCTCCGAGCCGCCCTCGACCTCCACCACGGCGCCCTCGTCCAAGCTGGTGACACCCAGCTGCAGCATGGAGTTCGAGGTGGCCCGCCGTCGCCTCCTGGAGGTGGAGGAGCGCCAGCGCGTGATCCGCGAGATGGAGCGGCGGCTGGAGGAGCTGCGGGAGGTGTTCGTGCAGCAGGAGCAGGAGGCCGTGGTGCACGGGGAGCTGGTGGGACGCATCTCCAGCGCCGCCCAGCAGGGGGAGCTCTACGCTGCTGAGAACACCCAGCGGCTGAAGAAGGGCCTGCGCTTCAAGCGCCACCGGCCCACCATCGTCTTCTCCTCCATGCTCGGACTCCGCACCTGCCTCCCCTGGCCCGTCAAGCTCAAGTAGTCGGACGAGCGCACCCTCCTCTTCCTCCTACCTCATCCTTCCTCCTCCTCCTCCTCATTCCACAAACCCTCCCCCATCCCTCTTTAACAGCCCACCTCAGCTACACATGAAGGTCGCTCTCCATGCTGGTTTGGCAGAACTCGTTTCTCTGTACACATATTTATTTATTTATTTATTTATTTATTTATTTATTTCCTCCTGAGAACTTCAAAGAGCCGCCCACACACACTCGCCCTGTCGTTGGTGAGCTGGTAGTCTGCTAAACCATGCTGTGTGTGTGTGTGTGTGTGTGTGGTGTGTGTGTGTGTGTGTGTGTGTGTGTGTGTGAGCTGGTAGTCTGCTAAACCATGCTGTGTGTGTGTGTGTGTGTGTGTGTGTGTGTGTGTGTGTGTGAGCTGGTAGTCTGCTAAACCATGCTGTGTGTGTGTGTGTGTGTGTGTGTGTGTGTGTGTGAGCTGGTAGTCTGCTAAACCATGCTGTGTGTGTGTGTGTGTGTGTGTGTGAGCTGGTAGTCTGCTAAACCAAGCTGTGTGTGTTTCTGTCTTCTTCTGCTCTTCTGCTGCTGGCCTGTCTCTTGCTGAACTGACTACAGAGAGATGCTTTCTGCCGCTTTGCTGCATCAGTGAGCTGAGCCCCCCCACGGGCCCCTGTGCTTATTTGTGCAGCTTTGTTTTCTGCTGATTGGAAGTACAGCTTCTAGACAGCAGTTTGGGCTCTGGGCCAGATCAGCACCAGAAGTGGCCCAGAACTGGCTTCTGTCTGGGGAGGAGCGCTGGACTCTCAGGGGGCCACTACTCAGGGCCAAGCGCAGGGGCAGGAGACCGGTCGTCCAGCTGGGGAGAATTACGGCAACAACATCCTCCTCCACCACGCACGCTACCTACTACGAGTGAGAGGCAGAGGAGAGAGAGAAGGAGAGGAGAGGAGGAGAGAGGAGAGGAGAGCAGAGGAGAGGAGGAGACGAGAGGAGGAGAGTGCAGGATGAAGGGAAAAGCGCTCTTCTCCTTGTGAGATTCTCTCAACACAGAACACACAGAGGGAGAGAAGTCACTCGGACTGGTTCTGACTGGTTCTGTTTTCTATGAATATAAAGCTGCACAGTGTAGGAACTGGGCATATTTCTGGGTTAATTTATGTTATTAGACTCGGCCTCTGTGATATGTTGATGCTGATGCACAGGGTGCATGAGCTGCGTTTCTTTTCCACGTTACTAGAGCCAGCTTCTCTGGTGACGGGACGACATGCTATCAGCAGACAGAGGAGGCAGGTGTGATGCATGATGGGATGCAGAGGGCAGGTGTGATGCATGATGGGACGCAGAGGGCAGGTGTGATGTATGATGGAATAGTTTGACACGAGGAGTGAGGAGCGAAAGAGTCAAGATGACGTGTCTCAGGCATCCCAGCATGCCTCACTCCAGTGGCGTTCTCGTCTCCCGAGGGACAGACAGGAGAGGAGAGGGTGTCCGTCCGCCTGTCACCGCCTGACCTCGCCATGGCCTGCCAACACTGACCCCTGACCTCGCTGTCACTCCGTCCCTCAGAATGTATTCAACAACAACAACAACATCTACAGGCACTAAAAACATCTGTGTCCTGGATGACTTGAGGACCTCTCGCCATGCACAAAGATGGTGGATTCTTTTTAAACTTGAGCTTTTAACATACTTACTTGTGTACAAAAGGCCTTTTTATGAACAATGTGACAGGACCTGTACAGTTTAGAACTTGCTTTTAAGCTTTTCTAGCATCGCAGCTGCTATCTAATTAACCCCTACATCACAGGCAGTGGTAGAGGTGGCAATACTAAACCTTTAAGGAAAGGCTTGTACACATCTTACAAAGATCTTAATCAGTGGCTAAGGACCTAAGGTTATCAAAGGTCTTAAATGGCTAAGGTTATCATAAGGTCTCATAAATGATTTAGGAAGTAGAGAAGGTTTTTAATGACTGAAGCACTTCATCTCGGTCAATTATGTGGCCTCTGAGGTGACAATCACAGCTGTGTTGTGCTAATTGTCAGTGTGTGTATGTGTGTGTGTGTATGTGTGTGTGTTGCTCATTGCTGGCAAAATGAGTAGCTGCTGGTGCACAATGCTGGGGGTATGAGAGGGCCAACGCTAGTTTTCCGTCAGCGTTTTTTGAACAAGATGCTCTCGTTATCTCCTCCACGCGGCGTCTAGCTCCAGGTGGCCTAGTTCCACATTTAGGCCTTGATGAGCAGACAGACACTTGGCCTCCTTTTCTCCTCCCGTTTCCCGCGTGTCTCGCACCCTGTCTTTGTTTGAACAAGCAGCTAGTGCTCCCGCGCGTTGGCGCAGGCAATGCACTTGAGAGATCTATTTTGGGCAAACGCATGATCTTGGAGTGGGGTGCGGTGGGCGTGTGTTTGCTGTGCAGTTTAGATAAAGAATGCTAGAGAAGACAACAGCGCACTGGGCGGACTGGACTAAATTAACTATTTCTTTATCTTCATCATGCAGTTTTGTTCCCCCTCCCCTCCTCCGAATGTATTGTTTACATTATTAATTTCAGTGTCAATTTAGGGATAGTCTACTATTTCTGTGGAGTTGAGACGGTGTGCAATACCTCTAAAATGTGCATTGACTCACTATTGAATCATTTAACAGATAGTCCACAACTGCCCCAGAATGTTCAGTGCTCCTTTCTCCATACCAAGGACCACTACACGACACTGAAATTACAAATCAGTGCGTTTCGGTAGTACTTAGGATGCTTTTATGATGGAGCATCACGTGTCACTCGAGTTGTGCATTTGCACAAGTGATGTAGGTTCGCTTTACAACGAACAACATAACAACTATTTATAAATCAGCGCTTTTACAGTAGATGATGTCCTCGGTTGGCTGCTTTAACATTTAGAGCAACCACGTCTGCCTTTCCGTGTCGGTCTGCCAACGGTTTGGTCATAGAGCTTGAAATAGTCATGAGCGATGTCTTTGTTTAGAGCCATGCAGTGAAATATTATCATTTGATGCATCGCTGGATTCACCGTCAGCACCATCGGTGCCCGATGTGTTCTTGTTTGAGAACTCGTGAGGTGGGTGCGTATAGACTGCAGTACCTGCGTCAAGCAAATTCAGTGGCCGAAGCAAAGTGCGTAACGCTGCTGTTGACGCCGTCATGTCACGCATACAAGAATCGCCGAAGTCCTGCCGTAATGTTTCGTTTTGTACAAATGTCTATCATTCTGTCGCTCTTTTTTATCACAAGGGCTACGTTTAATTCATTCAATGAAAGCGCGTAATTCAGTTCCCTGATGTTGATTTGGCATCTCCATCCATGCGGATGATCGTTGTAAGATGGCTTTTGTTGTCTACGCGCTTACATATCAAATGCAAACCAAACTCAATCGTAGTGCGCTTGGAACTGGCGAGTGTTCATGAAACAACAGCTAGGAACAGCTGCCGCGCAAAAGTCTGTAGGCTTCAGTAGGGGGTTGCCGTCATACATAACATGCCTTATCCGACGTGTATAGTCTGTAGTTATTGTATATATTGCGAGCTCAGCCTGATGCCGGTTGAATCACTTTTGATCCCATGCACACATTGTTTTGCACTGTATATTTAAAGAGTTTTGTTATGAAGAAAAAAAGCTTTCCCAAAGAACTCTTGGCCCACTAGCTGAATGAATGTATGGCACAAATATGCTTTTGATTGAAATGTCCTATACTTGCTGTGTGTGTGTGTTATTTGTACCTTTAGAAGGTGCTGCCCAGATAGCAGTAGTGAGAACACAGATTAGACCTGAAACACAAAATAAACACTAATCAACTCAACAACACATTATCTAAGCTGTCACCTGCATCTATACCTTTAATTCCTTTTGAAAAGTTGTTTTTTTTTTCTTTAGATCTTTAGATGTATATGTAGTTGAATCATTTTGGATTTTTTTGGACTTTGGATGCACTAGTAGACAGTAAGAGTGCATTGTGAACTGGCTATTAGCTTATAGATAACCTTTATTCATAGCCTTCTCAGTGAATGTAATACAAATATTTTTATTTTATGTTTTGTTTTGTTTCTACTTAATATTTATTGTTACATAAGTAAGAGGTTTTAATTCTGATCTTTCTTGGTGTTCCAACTTAAAGCATGATGCAAGCTAATGTTTATCTTATACTTGATGGGTCTACTCTGTATATTTTGCTGTTGGCTTTGAACAACGACACTGAAACTGAACTTCTGGCTGGGACTAGACGGATGTTGCTTGTAATGTATCCTTAGAGTAGTGCACAAACAATACTACCATGCTAAACAGAGTGGTCTCCACAGCTAAACAGTTCCATATGAGTGCAGTCCAAGCGCATTCAACATTTCATCATCATCTGCAGCTGCCCCTGAGGGGCCAGGCCTGGCCAAACTCAACATGGAGGCCGGACGACTATTTTAAACACACTCTGCTGCTCAGCGAAATGCAGTTTACAGGAGAAAACACATTTTGTGCTTTGGAATACTAGGTCTGCATTAGAACGATTTAGATTGATTAATAGGTCTAAGTGCAGGGCCGTACTAGAGCAGTACTCTGTTATTGATTAATAGGTCTAAAGTGCAGGGCAGTACTCTGGGTACCCATTCTGAGAGATGCTGAAAGGAGATGATATTGCTATGTGATGGAATAACTCACTATCAGGGTACATCTCCAAAATTAGTCCATGCAATTACAGGACAGGGTTTGTGTAGTTTGTGTAAAGGGTACTTCATACAAAACACATTAGAGATCATCCTTATGACTAGAGTAGAGAATCATAACACATCTCTAAGCTGGAGATTATCTTTACGTACAGACTAGAGTCCAGTCTAGAGAATCATAACACATCTACATGCTGGTGATCACCCCTGTGGGACACACACACACACACACACACACACACACACACTCCACCATTTAAATGGCTTTGCTGAGGAGCAGTGCGTTCTCACTTTACGCAAACTGCCTCAGCACATCTTTAATGGAGTGTGTGTGTGTGTGTGTGAGAGAGAGAGAGATGCATTGAGACTCCAAGCACTGGGGCACAGGCATCATCTTGATATTTATCAGGGTTTTTAGTGACACTCAGCAGAGGCTTTTAGTTGCACTCAGCTTTCTCTCTAGAGGGGATCAGCAGCATGGTGTGGTCAGTGAGGAGGAGACAGGACCAAGCATGGCCCAATGGGGTGGTCAGGGTGTTTCTTGGTGTTTTATGCCCGTAACATTGTCTTCAAGGCAGCGCTGCCTGGAAGGCACTAGGGTTAGGCATGGGTTAAGGTTAGGGTTGGGGTTAGGTTTTAGGATTAGGTGCCTTGAAGTCAGCGGTGGCAGCGCTGCCTGGAAGACGACGTTGGGGGCATAAAGCACCATCGAGCGGTTAGTGCAGGGTCATAAATCCTACAGGGAGGAAACTCAGCCTTTGTGTCAGCAGGAGCATTCAGGGCAGCAGGAGAATGGTGCTCAGGTCTATAACATTACCCTGGCCAACGCTGCCCAGTGCAGGAGTCAGAGGACCTCATCATTACTTTCTAACAGCAGGATCTGACCACAGCACATTTAGCAGGCTGTTTCATTGTCATAGGTTCTGTTTGTGTTCTTTGACAGTTATTTCTGATAGAATGTACTGTATGTATGTATGTATTGTATGTATGTACATATGTGTGTGTGTGTGTATGTATGTATGCATGTATGCAAACATAGCGGATGAATGTGATGTAATATGTACCATGTCCCACTGTATGAATGTACACGAGGAACCAGAGTTTCACAATAAACCTTATTTGACTATGAAAACAAAATGTCTTCCTGAATGGCTTTCATGTTAAATACTTCCCACTGTGGTCGTATCATAATACTGCAGGAGCACCAGTAAGCTATGCCACAAGCATTAATGGAACCCAAGTGGCCATTACTTTGATTTGAGATATTCATTAAAGTTTGTGCCATAAAATATGCCAGTCTATAGAACAACATATTAAAGCTATACTGGATGCAAACATTTTCTTCAGGATCAATGACATTTATCATGCTTTTAGAATTGCTTTAAAAACTTAAACTGTTCACCATGTTGTTAGTCGCTTTGGTTAAAAATGCGTCAGCCAAATGTAATGCAATGTAATGTAATCTGCCGTCCGTCCATACTGAACAGCATGTGTGGAGTGTGTATTAATAATAATACACAAATGAGCAGAGATCCTCTGGGACACCACAACACAGAATCCTTCCAGCCGCGCTGCTCTACGATCTCTCTGGGTGTCAGTACTGGCAGCAGTAATAAGCAGAGATACGTTATGACATCACTGCATTACACAGCAACAGGGCTTCAGCGTAATTCTCAGAATGACCCCTCCCGGGCATAAGCATGTCCATGTTACGTTACATTACTGAAATGCCTCTCATGGGCCACGGTCTGTTCGGACGGTGAGAGCATTCAGCAGACTCAGCCACACACAGACACACACAGACACACACAGACACACACAGACACACTGCGTCCAGGCTCTCAGCTGAACGGGACCGGGCCCTACTCTCCCTCGGAGTCGTGCGCTGACCTGCCGTTCCCCCCCTGCCAGCGGTCCGGCCCAGTGATGTAACACCGGTCACTTACACAACAGCATCTGCTGGAGTCAGTGCTGGCCAGGCCCAATCGGTGGCCCATCAGGCCCGTCCCCATGGTAATGCGGTCGCTAGGGAGACGGACTGGCTGCTGTGAAAAGGTACACATCTCATAGAAACACTAATCCATCCATCAACCCAATGGGACGGCTCCAGCATTAATCCTGGGATTTGCGTGCGGTTTGCTAAAGAACTGTAAGTATGGATGATGGGCTCTCTTATGAAAGAGGAAAAGGCACTTGACTGGTAATGTAGTAACACTTGCTCTAAAAGCAGCTTACTTCAAATGAAGAGCATCATCTCTATATTATGCAGTATAAAGCACTGGAGTGGGAGAGGGAAAACGATCAGACACAAAACATGATGTGTTCAAACAAAAACACACTTAACAGGCCTCCGCGCTGCTGAGCTGCTACTGGTCTGATGGCCTTGTGTCTGCAATACTGGAGTACGTAACCTGGTGTTCGCCTGCTGGTTGATATTTGAACTCATCCCATACTAACACATAGCTTATTACACATTTTTAATGAACTCACATGAACGCAGGTAAAGTCCTGGACATGGTACAGAGGCAGTATGAACATGCATAAACATAAACACAGACCCATGAGGCAGTATGCACATGCATAAACATATACACAGACCCCTGTCAAAAGGACAGGAGGATACAGCTATAGGGTGATATGACAACAGTTGATATGGCAACACAGTTATTGGTAATACAGGGGCGCTCCTAGCATAGCGGCAACACAGTTATTGGTAATACAGGGGCGCTTCTAGCGTAGTGGCAACACAGTTATTGGTAATACAGGGGCGCACCTAGCGTAGCGTTCCCAGACCAGGGACGTGGACACTCAGACAGACCCTCCCTGCTCCATTCCAGCAGTCTCAGGGAAGTCGCTATCGCGTTGAGACATCAGACAGTCCAGACCGTCCAGAGCTCAGCGCGTGCGCGTCTCTCAGCGTTAATTATTCAGGCCGTGACAGACACACTGGGGCTCCACTGAGTGTGTACACCAGACCCCCAACAAAAAACCCCAAGCAAACTGCAAGCAACATACTGTACAGCTTTTAATAGCTACGTGGATGTTTGCGCTTTATGATGAAAAGACTAGATAATTAGTACTAGTGTGTGTAGAAACGCCTCCATGCCACTGAAGACTAGATAATTAGTACTAGTGTGTGTAGAAACGCCTCCATGCCTCTGAGAGTGAATGGTGCTGAACTGGTTGTAGACG
>NC_063189.1:4473923-4476423 GCF_017589495.1 Alosa alosa
ACACACACACACACACACACACAGGCCTTATATGTAAAGCCCACATGAGCTTGGACATGGTTTTAGCCCACATGATTCCTTTTCCTGTAATAGATTTTGCTGATTCATCTTGCTGTGCTCATTTGCACTTAGTCATGCAAAGCAACACCAAGCTGCAGACACAGATAGAGAGAGCTGTTCTCAATGTCCTTTTGTACTCGCCAGCTTACATAACACAGTATAAGTTTATACTGTAAGTATAAGTATATATACTCTTTTGATCCTGTGAGGGAAATTTGGTCTCTGCATTTATCCCAATCCGTTATTAGTTTATTAGTGAATTAGTGAAACACATTCAGCACACAGTGAACACACAGTGAGGTGAAGCACACACTAATCCCGACGCAGTGAGCTGCCTGCTACAACAGCGGCGCTCGGGGAGCAGTGAGGGGTTAGGTGCCTTGCACAAGGGCACTTCAGCCGTGCCTACTGGTCAGGGTTTGAACTGGCAACCCTCCAGTTACAAGTCCGTAGCGCTAACCAGTAGGCCACAGCTGCCCCCAAACCACTGGTGTATTAACACTTAGTCACTGAAAAAGTTGATATAAATATAAGTCTTCCCTTGGACTCCTCTACAGACAGATAGTTTTAGAGTCATGTTTGTGTACATGTCCCTCATATCAGGCTCATCTAGTCAGACACTGCTGCTGAGTCATGGTTGTGTACATGTGCCTCATATCAGGCTCATCTAGTCAGACACTGCTGCTGAGTCATGGTTGTGTATATGTGCCTCATGGGATCAGGGCTCATCTAGTCAGACACTGCTGCTGAGTCATGTTTGTGTACATGTGCCTAGCAGTGGGATATAGGGCTCATCTAGTCAGACACTGCTGCTGAGTCATGTTTGTGTACATGTGCCTAGCAGTGGGATATAGGGCTCATCACTGCTGAGTCATGGTTGGTGCATGTGCGGAGCGTACCATGGCGTTCCTGCGCGTGCGTGGTGGGGGGGGCAGGCATATAGGTGCAGTGGCGGTGGGCGTGGGGGTGGGCGTGGGGGTGCCGGGCTGGACGCTGGTCACCAGGCTGCAGTAGAGCTCCTCCTGGCTGCCCGCACAGCTGGGCACGCCGCCCTTCCCCTGACCCCCGCTACTCGTCCGCCGATACGACGTGGTCTTCTCAGAGCTGAGGGAAGAGGACAGAGGTCAGAGGTCATCTTTAACACCATGATGTTATGGCGTTTGAGATGTGGAGCACACCCTGTTATTAACCCTGTTATTAACCCTGTGATTAACCCTGTGATTAACTCTGTGATTAACCCTGTGATTAACCCTGTGATTAACTTGTGCCTGTATTTTTAAAATCAACGTTGGTAAAATACAGTATATAAGCATGAGCTCAAAGAATAATGACCACTATTCCAAACATTCTACATTCTTCTAGATTGTTTAGAACATTATAAAAAAAGTGTAATGTCTGTAAATGAATGTTTATTAAACATAACACTTAATAATTGCCAGATTTGAACACAGTCCATCTGCCCATATATCAATATTCATGAAATTCCCCACAGGCTCCACATCTGGCTGATGATGTGTGTGAGTGTAAGAGATATATCTCTGTCCAGCAGGGGGCAGGAGCACACAAGCTTAAGAAGGAGCGGAGTAGTGTGTGTGTGAGTGTAGGAGATATATCTCTGTCCAGCAGGGGGCAGCAGCACAAGAGCAGAGTAGTGCTACTGACATTATAATGGGCTCTTTAGAGTCACAGAATAAAACCAGTGTCAAACTCTAAACTCCTTTCTATCCAGTTATAAATCTGATTAGCTCTGTAAACACTGCTCATATCATTTGAGTTCTAATACTGGGCCTTGAGCCTGCTGTGTTAGCACATGTGATCCCCGCCGTGCTGTGTTTGGCACCAGGCCTGGGTACAGGGCACTGGGCACGCCTGCTCATGTGCAGCTGACGAGTGTGAATTCACCTCATGATCCTAATAAGCAAGATCACACCGTGTTCCTAATGTGCAATTACAGGGGCAGCACTGAGGAGTCTGTGGCCACACACACACACACACACACACACACACACACACACACACACACACACACACACACACACACAGTGCCAAAGTGCAACTCCCAATGCCTTTGAGTAATTAGGCCCTCAGCAAGTCAGAACCATGCACTTAACTTAACAGCAAAATAATTATATTCTATGAACTATACTTTATAATAACAAAACTATTTCATTGAACCGTGACGGCATCCATACTGATTAATTACACACACAGTGGCAGATTCTATCTATTCATTGTTTCATGATAAGGAAATTACCGTCACCATTGTTAACAGCAGCAAAAGTTACAGCAAGATTAAAATGTAGGTGCTGAATATGTGCTGAACAGTGCTGAGGTTCTAATGTGGTTCCTACCTGATGGGTCCGAGGTGGTTCTGAATATGTGCTGAACAGTGCTGAGGTTCTAGTGTGGTTCCTACCTGATGGGTCCGAGGTGGTTCTGA
>NC_063189.1:4483923-4501423 GCF_017589495.1 Alosa alosa
CCTCCCAGCTACCCAT
Source organism: Alosa alosa (assembly GCF_017589495.1). NCBI lineage: Eukaryota > Metazoa > Chordata > Actinopteri > Clupeiformes > Clupeidae > Alosa > Alosa alosa. Next base: position 4,483,940 of record NC_063189.1, read on the forward strand.
CACACAATACAGTACACACACACACACACACTTACTTACACACACACACACACACACACACACTTACACACACACACACACACTTACTTACACACACACACACACACACACACACACACACACACACACACACACACACACACACACTTACTTACACACACACACACACAGACACACACACACACACACACCACACACACACACACACACACACACACACACACACACACACACACACACACACACACACACACACACACACACACACACACACACATCTGAGACACACACATAAAATACCCATATAGAGTGAGGTGGAGACTCACAAACACACACACACACACAGCAAGAACTCTGTCTGTCTGCCTTATATACACCAACATCCAGTTACAGACATATAATTACACACACACACCCAGCAGGAGACTCCCTGTCTCATATACACACACACACACTGCATTCTCCTTTGGCCCCATAGGAAGACTCTCCCTAACACAAACACAAACACACCCACCAAGCCACTGCAGGACCATAAGTCACACACACACACACACACGCCTTCATCAATCTCATAATTTCAGCGTTGACTTCACAAACCAAGCTCAAAATATTCCATCGAGTGACTTCATGGGATGAGATCACTTTAGTGTAAAAAACAAAGTCAAGTAGGGAGGACAGGCACAGGCATTTATGGATCTATTGTGAGCCAAAATCAAAACCCAAGTCAAAGTGAACTATTGTCCTTCCACCCTTACAGCCAGGGAGTGCACTGCTCAACGGAACTCTGCTTCTCCAGACTCAGTGTCAAAATAAAAGTCAAGCGCAGGTAAGACAATAACAGGTAGACACAACAGACAAAAAAGACCTACAGACTACAGACAAGCCTACGAACAAACCTACAGACAGACTACGAACAAAATAAAGGGTCAAGTCATAAGCCTACAGACAAAATATAGGTGCATTCATAGACAAACACACTCACACTCACACACACACACCCTCACACTGACTCTCTCACACACACACAAACACACACTCACAGTCTCACCTGTCCCTGGGCAGTGCGCGGTGGGTTTGGCCAGGTCCTCCCCACCGTGAGCTGCGGGAGGGCGGTCAGGGTCAGCCTGACCGCGTCTTGGACGCTGTACTGGTCCTGGGCGGTTCTGGAGCATCCAAGCGAGTGCTCCTTTTCGCCACTTGCGTATGGCCCTGACCCCGTGATACACACGCGACACATACTCCTTTCTGGGCACACACACAGTCTGGACCGGGATACACGGGACACGTACACACACACAGTCCTGACACGGACACACACCGTGGGACACATTACACTCCAATATCTTGCCAATCTACCTGCCCGCCTAGGCTAAAATCAAGACTGTTGTAGCAACCAGCGTCAGTAGCAGCACTTCCATCATATGCTTTGACAGAGATGATTCTTATTCCCTTTTCATGGGCTAACGTCATGCACTGTCAAACTGAAGTGTGGTTGTGTTGTGTTGCATTGTTTATGGCGAAGAGTAAAGAAATGTTCCACTTTTCAAGCAGTAAGATAAGTGCCAACCAGTCAATATGCTGATAAGTGCCAACCAGTCAATATGCTGTTGGCTCTCAACTTAAACCAAAATGGCAGACCATGTTTAGAAGACGCTCTGAGCTGCTGGCTTTTGCAGATAACTAACTATTCCCCACTGCCAGCTAACAGAGGAGACTGCAAGTTGATCTCACTACAATGCTGTCTGTCTGTCTGTTGATCTCACTACAATGCATAAACGTCTGTCTGTCTGTCTGTCTGTCTGTCTCTCTTCACAGAACTTTGATAGATGTTGTCTGGTTTACTAGATGTATAGATAGATAGATACTTTATTGATCCCCATGGGGAAATTCAAGGGTCTCAGTAGCATACAGACATCACACACAGCATGCACTTACAGCAGAAATGGTAAACATAAGTATAAGTATAAACATATAACTAAACTCCACTGTACAATAAAGACAGTAGAAGATAAGAAAGATAATAAAACTAACAAAACGAAATACTAAATACACTATATAAATTAAATTAAGAAAGTCCAATGCTTTGAGGGTGATCACATAAGACGCTTTGTAGTGACAGGGCCGAAAGTAAAAGCTAAAGGGAGGAGTGTCATGGTGAAGGTGCAAAAGTAGTCCAACCATAGTCCTTAGTTATGTATTGCACGGCAAGGTGCTCAAGAAAGTGAGTGTCATGGTGAAGGTGCAAAAATAGTCCAACATTAGTCCAACAGTGCAAGAGTAAGAGTAAGGTAGAGACCAGCATAAATAATATGGACAAATAGGGAGAGTAAAGTATAATGTAGACAAGGTAAAATAGAAAACTATTTCAGTGCAAGAACAGGTTGAGGTAATAGGGTTATAGCCATTCATTCATTCAGTATTGTAGCAGAAGCCTGACCGCAGCCATTGATCATGTGTGCTAATATAGCATGAAAAAAAAAACGTAGCAGTAAAACAGTAGTGAAAAACATTAGGCTGTGTACATTAGTAAAACAGTAGTAAAACAGTAGTAAGCAGTAGTGGGCAGTCAGTACTCAAACATGGAGAGGGTGGAGGGGCAGACCACTCAAGCAGAGAAGTCTATAACGTTCCACATACCAACGCACCCGACCGGTAGCGCGACAATGTGACGCCACAGAAGCGCCCGTAGTGGTCACGACACTAGTTGCAATATTCTCCTGAACAGAGGTGTCGCTGTTGTGAAACACACAGATTAACGCTAACTACTACACAGCAGAAGAAGCTGCATTAAGAAACACTAGTAGCAGAGAATGTAAACGGGCTCTGCTATTATCTAGCCTCTGTGATGGTACTTCAGACTTTGGTTGCTACTATTCACAACTACCACCATCATTATCATCTAGTTTCCAAGGTGTGCATTGGTAGATAGATAGATGGATATATAGATAGATACTTTTAGTCATCCCGAGGGAAATTTTAATAATTTAAACAGTTTAGTTAGCTGGCTAGCTAGCTAGCTGAGTTTGTGTAATTTCCTGAAGTGGAAAGAGATTTTGTTCAGGCCTTAATAGATATCCTTTGTTTGAAAATAAATCGCTTCTATTCTTTCCTCTTAATTCCATGTGTTGCAACTCTCGCTGGTAACTTTGTTAACTTATCCAGCAAACTATTAAAAAATTCAATGACTGTAACAAAACACTGCAACTCTCGCTTGCCCTCGAACTAGTCCATCTTCCTGTTTACGCTTTGTCGCTGGCCTGAAAAAAAAAAATGAGTGGTGTGCGCCACGGCAACCTGGCTTACCTGGCTAAAACTTGGCGCGCCAGCAAGATCTACGCCATTTTGATCGCCACGGTGTCGTGCTACCGTCAAGGCCGAGTATGTAGAAGGCCATATCTCTCCTCTTCTAGCTCCATTTCAATCCAAAAGACAAAAAAATAAAGAGAAGGTCAGCAAATAAAAGACAATAAAAACTTCAAGCAAAGATGCATTAACGCTTCCGATGGTGTCACATATGGCTGTTTTATTGGTCTTTCTTCAGATGTCCTGACAAACACTGACGTAAGCCCAAATGACCAGACGTCATTGCTGAGCGTTTAAAGGGTGGATGTCACATCTTCATGCACAGTCCTCAGAAGGATGGCAGGACATTACACACACTTTAGAGACGCCGCGGTGGACACTTCTGCACATGGCCACTAGGGGGCAGGCCACCCCCCAGCAGGAACACCTCTGACCCGCCCTTCAGGAACCACCAGAACTTTCAGATGAACACACACCCAACACACTTCACCCAACACACACCCAACACACACCCAATACACACCCAATACACACCCAACACACTTCACCCAACACATATCCAACACACACCCAACACACTTCACCCAACACACACCCAACACACTTCACCCAACACACATCCAACACACACCCAACACGCATCCAACACACACCCAACCCTTAGTCAACACCCTCCCACCCCCCCGGTCCCTTTAGAAAACTCTGTGTCTAGATGTGTCTCTTTCCTGCTGAGAAAATACCAGAACTTACCAGATGACAAAAGACAAAAGATGTCAGTCAAGACAAAAGAGAAAGAGACCAGTGACCACAACAAGCAGAACTGGGTTGACCAGTCCTCATGACTCAAGCAACATGTCATGTCTAGACTACTAAAGAGAGCTGAAGCTCATCAGCGGCATACGTCATCTTGAGATTTTGACTTCCTTTAGAAGATTCCTGACCTGAGATTAGTATCTTTCCCTCTGAGAACTACCAGAACTTTCCAGAACTAAACCACTGAACCTCTGAGGAACTACCAGAACTTTCCAGAACTAAACCTCTGAACCTCTGAGGAACTACCAGAACTAACCCACTGAACCTCTGAGGAACTACCAGAACTTTCCCAAACTAAACCGCTGAAGAGAGGAATGAAGGAGAGCAGCAACCACAGCAAGCAGAAGCTCATCGTCCAGTTACCGCCACTCAACCAAAGCTGTAGCATGTCACGTCTAGAGAACCAATCGAGAGCTAGAGCCAAGCCTCGGCATCGGAGTACATCAGGGTGTTATTTTGGGTAGAAGACCAATGACCACAGCAAGACCGTGCAACAACTATTTTGGTTTCACAGAAATGTACCCACAATTCCCTGAGCACTTACATGTCGCTTCGAGGAACAGGCTTCACCGTGTCATTGGGCAGATTGACCTCCATGATGTCATTGAACCTCGTGTTCCCAATGCTTACTGCTAGCTGTAGGAAACACACAAAAACACACACACACACACACACACACCACTGTTAGGTCAGTTATGTGTTCTCCACATTCTCCACTTCTACACACTGTCAAACTCTGTAGCGCCCCAATCAGGTCAGTTGTGTGTTTAGCTCTATTGCATATAGATGACACTGAGATGAAAGGTCAAGAGGTCAATACCAGGAGTTCGGAGGTGCTGAGCACGTCCAGGGTGAGCGACTGGATGCGGGAGTAGTGCACCCCCAGCTCCCGGTGGATTCCGGAACATTCTATGCAGGTGAGGATGCCTAGGTTTGTGGAGAGCCAGGTGGGATCTGACCACGACAGGAGAGGGACACAGACGCACCAGGTTCAGATTACACCCTCAATGGACGAGGGAAACAGCAACAGCAGCAGCAACAGCAACAGCAACAGCAACAGCAACAGCAACAGCAACAACAGCAACAGCAACAGCAACAGCAACAGCAACAACAGCAACAGCAACAGCAACAGCAGCAACAGCAGCAACAGCAGCAGCAGCAACAGCAGCAGCAACAGCAACAGCAGCAACAGCAACAGCAGCAGCAGCAACAGCAACAGCAACAGCAACAACAGCAGCAGCAACAGCAACAGCAACAACAGCAGCAGCAACAACAGCAGCAGCATTTGATAGGATTTCCTGTAGGTGTGCCATCCACGACCTGAAGGCTTTATGCACACTGACCACATTTCTCAGGTCTGAGGTGTAGGGGTGTGTGTGTGCGTGTGCGTGTGTGCATGTGTTTGTGTGTGTGTGCGCGTGTGTGTGTATGCGGTGTGTGTGTGCGTGTGTGTGTGTGTGTGTGTGTGTGTGTGTTACCTGGTGCTCCGCAGTCACAGCAGGCCTCGTTGCCGGGCATGTTGCGCAGGCCTGAGATGACCGCTCTGGAGAGCTCCTGGAGACCACTGTCCTGCTGGTCACTACCTAGAGCCGCGTTCAACGCCTCCTCTTTACTGTTCTGGAGTACCGACACCCAGCTGTGAACGCACACATACACACACACACACACACACACAGATGAGCATGTGCCCACATACACAGACATGCATGTACACAGATCCAAACACACAGTATAAACACATAATGCTAAGTGTCAGGCCATGTGGGGGCCTAGATCTTCACTAGCTGCTCCTTTTTTAAACGGTTCTAAATAGTGTGCATTCCAGCTGTCCTTTAAACCTGTTCTAAATAGTGCATTCCAGCTGTCCTTTTAAACGGTTCTAAATAGTGTGCATTCCAGCTGTCCTTTTAAACGGTTCTAAATAGTGTGCATTCTATTCTAGCTGTCCTTTTAAACGGTTCTAAATAGTGTGCATTCTAGCTCTCCTTTTAAACGGTTCTAAATAGTGTGCATTCTAGCTGTCCTTTTAAATGGTTCTAAATAGTATGCATTCTAGCGGTCCTTTTAAACGGTTCTAAATAGTGTTCATTCTATTCTAGCTGTCCTTTAAACGGTTCTAGTTAGTATGCATTCTAGCTTCCTTTAAACGGTTCTAAATAGTGTGCATTCTAGCTGTCCTTAAACGGTTCTAAATAGTATGCATTCTACGTCCTTTAAACGGTTCTAAATAGTGTGCCGTTCTAAAGCGACTTCTTATTCGTCTACTAGTGGCGTTTACAGTTGGAGGAGCTACTGTTGCTCAGGAAGTTTAGAAGCGAGACCGCGGATGGCGCTGCCATAATAAAAGCCACCTGCGCTCGCCTGAGCGGTGCGGAATGGCGGCCGTGCCACGGACTCTGACGAGAGTGCGGAGAGGAAAGGCTGCTGAGTATCCCTCAATACTGACCCCTCCGGGGGGAATGTGCTGAGTCACACACCCTCCGTGCTCCTTTGGCCTGAGTCTCTCCCTCCTCCCTCTCTCCCTCCCTCCCCTCTCTCTCCCTCCTCTCTCCTCTCTCTCTCCCTCCCTCTCTCTCTCCCTCTCCTCTCTCTCTCCCTCCTCTCCTTCCTCTCCTCTCTCTCCCTCCCTCTCTCTCTCCCTCCCCTCTCTCTCTCCTCCCTCTCTCCTCCTCCTCCTCCCTCTCTCTCTCCCCTCTTCCCTCTCTCTCTCTCCCCTCTTCCCTCCTCTCTCTCTCTCCCTCTCTCCTCTCCCCTCTCTCCCCCCCCTCTCTCTCTCCCCTCTTCCCTCCTCTCTCTCTCCCTCCCCTCTTCCTCCTCTCTCTCTCCCTCTCTCTCCATCTCCCCTCTCTCTCTCCCCTCTTCCCTCCTCTCTCTCTCTCTCTCTCCTCTTCCCTCCTCTCTCTCTCTCCCTCTCTCTCTCCCTCCTCTCTCTCCCTCTCTCTCCCTCTCTCCCTCCCCTCTCTCTCTCCCTCTCTCTCTCTCCCCTCTCTCCCTCTCCTCTCTCCCCTCCTCTCTCTCCTCTTCCCTCCTCTCTCTCCCCTCTTCTCTCCTCCTCTCTCCCTCCCCTCTCTCTCCCTCTCCTCCTCTCCTCTCTCCTCTCTCTCCCTCTCTCTCCCTCTCTCTCTCCCCTCTTCCTCTCTCTCTCTCCCCTCTTTCTCTTTCTCTCCCCCTCTTCCCCTCCTCCTCTCTCCCCTCTCTCTCCCCTCTTTCTCTCCCTCTCTCTCCTCCCTCTCTCTCTCTCCCTCTCTCCCCTCTTTCTCCCTCTCTCCCTCCTCTCTCTCTCTCTCTCTCCCTCTCTCTCCCCTCTCTCTCTCCCCTCTTCCCTCCCTCTCTCTCTCCCCTCTTTCTCTCTCTCTCCCCTCTTTCTCTCTCTCTCCCCTCGCTCTCTCCCCTCTTCCCTCTCTCTCTCTCTCCCCTCTTCCCTCTCTCTCTCTCCCTCTCTCTCTCTCTCCCCCTCCTCTCTCTCCCTCTCTCTCTCTCCCCTCTTCCCTCCCTCTCTCTCTCTCTCTCCTCTCTCTCTCCCCTCTTCCCTCCTCCCTCTCTCTCTCTCTCTCCCTCCTCTCTCTCTCCCCTCTTCCCTCCCTCTCTCCCCCTCTTTCTCTCCCCCTCTTTCTCTCCCTCTCTCTCCCTCCCTCTCTCTCTCTCCCTCTCCTCTCTCTCTCTCCCTCTCTCCCCTCTCTCTCTCCCCTCTTCCCTCCTCTCTCTCCCCTCTTTCTCTCTCTCTCCTCTTCCCTCCTCTCTCTCCCCTCTTTCTCTCTCTCTCCCTCTCTCCCCTCTTCCCTCTCTCTCTCTCCCTCTCTCTCTCTCCCCCTCTCTCTCCCCTCTCCCTCTCTCTCCTCTCTCCCTCTCTCTCTCTCCCCCTCCTCTCTCTCCCTCTCTCTCTCTTCCCTTCCTCTCTCTCTCCCTCCTCTCTCTCTCCCTCTCTCTCTCTCCCCTCTTCCTCTCTCTCTCCCTCTCTCTCTCTCTCCCTCCCTCTCTCTCTCTCTCCCTCTCTCTCCTCTTCCCCTCCTCTCTCTCCCTCCTCTCTCTCTCTCCCTCTCTCTCTCTCTCCTCTCTCTCTCTCTCCACCCCTCCTCTCCCCTCCCCTCTTCCTCCTCTTCCATTCCATCCATTTCCTCTTTCATTCCATGTTGGTTATCAGATGTTGATCATTCTTTTCTTCCTCCTTTCCTCTCTTCCCTTCTCTTCCTGCTTTCCCAGGACTCCTGTGGACCACACAGCACAGAGAGAGAGGGAGAGAGAGAAGACAGGCCTCCACCCAACACCAGCTGTGTTCCTGTGGGAGGCCTCCATCTTTCCATCTCTCCTACTTATCTATTTCTCTCTCTCTCTCTCTCTCTCTCTCTCTATTCTTTCATCTTTCTTCTTCCTTTCTTTTCTCCTTTCTTCTCCTCCATTTCCCACCTGTCTACCGCTCTAATTATTTTCCTTCTCTCTCCCTTTCTCTCTTTCTTTCTTTCTTTCTCTCTTTCTTTCTTTCTCTCTTTCTTTCTTTCTTTCTTTCTATGATTTAATTTGTGTTTATTGGCATGTCCCAGCCTGTACATGCACCTCTGTGTGTGTGTGTGTGTGTTTGTGTGTGAGAGTGTGAAGGTGTGTGACAGTGTGTGTGTGTGTGTGTGTGTGTGTGTGTGTTGTGGCTTAGGTAACGATCCTTACATCATGCACTCCTGCTCGTCCTCTGCCTGGAAGTGGTAGGTGCGATTGTCTGCAGAGGAATGAAACAATGGAATGATGGAGGAGAGAGAGAAATAGAGAGAGACAGAGAGGGATAGAGAGACAGAGAGGGATAGAGAGAGAGAGGGATAGGATGGGAAGAGATGGGAGGAGATGGGTGTGAACTCCAGGGAACTAAAACAGGTCTGAGACTCACGTCAGAGAGAAAACAACCTGATCTACAGGAAAGGCACACACCACTGCAGGCCAAGACAAGCCTCACACTCCACCTGCTCTTCATTATGGAACACACACACCTACACACACACACACACACACACACACGTGTGTGTATACATACATATGCATGAACTCACACAGCAGTATATGCACCCCACATATGCTTTATTTTAAGAGCAAGTGGAACGTAACTAAATAAACCCTCATGGCAACCACGTGCTCTGGCAGGTCAACTCCAAACTTTCCTCTAGAACACCTCCAACCTCCTGAGGTCAGGCCCTGATTATGCACCACGGCTCTGTTGAAAACCATGACAGGGAAAGTTCTGTGTGTATGTGTGAGAGAGAGTGCGTATATGTGTGTGTGTGTGTGTGTGTGTGTGTGTGTGTGTGTGTGTGTGACATAGAAAGATCTGAGTGACCAGGTGGCTAATTTGGCTAGACCCAGGGAGTCTGGCCAGAAGAAGGTCAGAGGTGGCGGGGAACTTACGTGTGACCAGGTCAAAGGTCCTCCTGTCGTCTGGATTGGGTCTCACCTGACAGGTCAGGAGGTTCAACTTCGCCGGTGGCCGGTTGATCTGGGAGCATAGAGAACAGGGTCACTAGTGTGTGTGTGTGTGTGTGTGTGTGTGTGTGTTGTCCCTATCTGGACACATTATTTTCAACACATTTGTTTTTAGAGAGTGTGTGTGTGTGTGTGTGTGTGTATGTGTGTGTGTGTGTGTGTGTGTGTGTGTGTGTGTGTGTGTTTACCGTGCTGTGAGAGATGGTCAGGCAGCCGTACTTCACCCCACATTTCCGCTTCTGCCACACTTTTCGGATTCTGTGGGAAGCAACAAGTTAACAAGTAAGTTTACCAACACATCACCTTAATAATAAGTCACCTTAGCAACAAGTCACCTTAGCAACAAGCTATCTGCCCCACTGCCCCTCCCTGCCCTGCCCTGCCCTGCCCAGGGGGTGGTGTGTTTTTGGAAGTGCAGTTACACGGCATACATCCTCTCTAGCCCACTGCATTTGCATAGTAAACAGTATTCACACACACACACATCACAGGAACATGCTAATGGGACAAAGCCACATGCTCAGGAGGCCCACAGTCTCTCTCAGGAGGCCCACAGTCTCTCTCTCTCTCTCTCTCTCTCTCTCTCTCTCTCCCCTAGTGCATCTCAGTCTCTCTTTGTTCTCAGACTCCACCAGCATACTGTAAAACACACATACACAACCATCTCCTAACCCTACACTTACTCAAAACAAACACACACACCCACCCAGTGTGTTTGAGAACCCACCCAAAGCCCACACACACACACACACACACACACCACCCCACCTCCATATGGAAGTCATCCACATCTCAGGCCCAGCACATGGCTACTACCCCCCACACCACTCAACTCTTTATCCAAATCCACACACACACACACACACACACACCACCCCACCTCCATATGGAAGTCATCCACATCTCAGGCCCAGCACATGGCTACTACCCCCCACACCACTCAACTCTTTATCCAAATCCACACACACACAGACTCACACACACACACACACACACACACACACGCGCGCGCGTAAGGAATATCTCTGTTCATAATGCTCGAGGCTGAGAGGCAACAAGGTCTCTTTGGGTATTCTTTTGTATATTGGCTTAGGAAAAGGACAGAGCACAGTTTATTTGATGAGTGTGTGGTTGTGTTGCATGTGTACACGCGTTTGCATGTGAGAAAGAAAACTAGCGTGTGTGTGTGTGTGTGTGTGTGTTGCTAGGTTCCTCTCACTCACCCATCACTCTTCTTGAGGAGGAAGCCGGACTTCTCAGTGCCGTACTTCTTGTTGCCCTGGGGCTGGTGGATGCTGTAGCCATGACCCGAGTTCTTACGGTTCATGTACTCCTGTGGCAGAGAGGGGCGTCAACAGCAGACACACACAAACACACAAACACACACAACGCTCAACTGGACCGAGTGTGGAACACCACGTGCTCCTCACCAACAATACCACTTATCAGTCTGGCTCTGATGTGGCTCTGATCTGCGTCAAAACATTCCAGGGTCAAATGCTACCTAGGTTTCTGCAAACCTCTGATAAATAAACAACCAAGCACTGGGTTGCTGATCCACGATGAAAAAAAGAAATGAAGAGGAGCTGTGCTGTTGAGCTGTTGAGCTGTGCTGTTGAGCTATGAGCTGTGCTGTTGAGCTGTGCTGTTGAGCTGTGCTGTTGAGCTATGAGCTGTTGAGCTGTGCTGTTGAGCTATGAGCTGTGCTGTTGAGCTGTGAGCTATGAGCTGTTGAGCTGTGCTGTTGAGCTGTGCTGTTGAGCTATGAGCTGTGCTGTTGAGCTGTGCTGTATGAGCTGTTGAGCTGTGCTGTTGAGCTGTGCTGTTGAGCTGTGCTGTTGAGCTATGAGCTGTGCTGTTGAGCTGTGCTGTTGAGCTGTGCTGTTGAGCTATGAGCTGTGCTGTTGAGCTGTGCTGTTGAGCTGTGCTGTTGAGCTGTGCTGTTGAGCTATGAGCTGTGCTGTTGAGCTGTGCTGGCTGTGCTGTTGAGCTGTGCTGTTGAGCTGTGCTGTTGAGCTGTGCTGTTGAGGCTATGAGCTGTGCTGTTGGGCTATGAGCTGTGCTGTTGAGTGCTGTTGAGCTGTGCTGTTGAGCTGTGCTGTTGAGCTGTGCTGTTGAGCTATGCTGTTGAGCTGTGAGCTGTTGAGCTGTGCTGTTGAGCTGTGCTGTTGAGCTATGAGCTGTGCTGTTGAGCTATGAGCTGTGCTGTTGAGCTGTGCTGTTGAGCTGTGCTGTTGAGCTATGAGCTATGCTGTTGAGCTATGTGTGCTGTTGAGCTGTGCTGTTGAGCTGTGCTGTTGAGCTGTGCTGTTGGGCTATGGCTGTGCTGTTGAGCTGTGCTGTTGAGCTATGAGCTGTGCTGTTGAGCTGTGCTGTTGAGCTATGAGCTGTGCTGTTGAGCTGTGCTGTTGAGCTATGAGCTGTGCTGTTGAGCTGTGCTGTTGAGCTGTGCTATGAGCTGTGCTGTTGAGCTATGCTGTGCTGTTGAGCTGTGCTGTTGAGCTATGCTGTTGAGCTGTGCTGTTGAGCTATGCTGTGCTGTTGAGCTGTGCTGTTGGGCTATAGGCTGTGCTGTTGAGCTGTGCTGTTGAGCTGTGCTGTTGAGCTATGAGCTGTGCTGTTGAGCTGTGCTGTTGAGCTGTGCTGTTGAGCTGTGCTGTTGAGCTGTGCTGTTGAGCTGTGCTGTTGAGCTATGAGCTGTGCTGTTGAGCTGTGCTGTTGAGCTGTGTGCTGTTGGCTATGCTGTGCTGTTGAGCTATGAGCTGTTGAGCTGTGCTGTGCTATATGAGCTGTGCTGTTGAGCTGTGCTGTTGCTGTGCTGTTGAGCTATAGGTGCTGTTGCTGTGCTGTGCTGTGCTGTTGAGCTTTGCTGTTGAGCTTTGCTGTGCTGTGCTGTTCAGCTGAGTTGTTTTGCTGTGCTGTTCAGCTGAGCTATGCTGTTGAGCTGTTGAGCTGAGCCTATGCTGTTGAGCTGAGCTATGCTGTTGAGCTGTGCTGTGCTGTTGCTATGCTGTTGAGCTTTGCTGTGCTGTTGAGCTGAGCTGTTGAGCTGTGCTGTTGAGCTGAGCTATGCTGTTGAGCTGAGCTGTGCTGTTGAGCTGAGCTATGCTGTTGAGCTGTGCTGTTGAGCTATGCTGTTGAGCTGTGCTGTTGAGCTACGCACTGTGCTGTGTAGCTGTGCTGTGCTGTTGAGCTGTGCTGTTGAGCTATGAGCTGTTCTGTTGAGCTGTGCTGTTGAGCTGGGCTGTTGAGCTGTGCTGTTGAGCTATGAGCTGTACTGTTGAGCTGTGCTGTTGAGCTATAGGCTGTGCTGTTGAGCTATGAGGCTGTGCTGTTGAGCTGTGCTGTTGAGCTATGCTGTTGTGCTATTGAGCTGTGCTGTTGAGCTGTGCTGTTGAGCTGTGCTGTTGAGCTGTGCTGTTGAGCTATGAGCTGTGCTGTTGAGGCTGTGCTGTTGAGCTGTGCTGTTGTTGAGCTATGAGCTGTGCTGTTGAGCTGTGCTGTTGAGCTATGAGCTGTGCTGTTAGGCTGTGCTGTTGGGCTTGAGCTGTGCTGTTGAGCTATGCTGTGCTGTTGAGCTGTGCTGTTGAGCTGTGCTGTTGAGCTATGAGCTGTGCTGTTGAGCTGTGCTGTTGAGCTATGAGCTGTGCTGTTGAGCTGTGCTGTTGAGCTGTGCTGTTGAGCTATGAGCTGTGCTGTTGAGCTATGAGCTGTGCTGTTGAGCTATGAGCTGTGCTGTTGAACTGTGCTGTTGAGCTGTGCTGTTGAGCTATGAGCTGTGCTGTTGAGCTGTGCTGTTGAGCTGTGCTGTTGAGCTGTGCTGTGCTGTGCTGTTGAGCTGTGCTGTTGAGCTGTGCTGTGCTGTGCTGTTGAGCTGTGCTATTGAGCTGTGCTGTGCTGTGCTGTTGAGCTTTGCTGTTGAGCTTTGCTGTGCTGTTCAGCTGAGCTGTTGAGCTGTGCTGTTGAGCTGAGCTATGCTGTTGAGCTGAGCTGCGCTGTTGAGCTGAGCTATGCTGTTGAGCTGTGCTGTTGAGCTATGCTGTTGAGCTTTGCTGTGCTGTTGAGCTGAGCTGTTGAGCTGAGCTATGCTGTTGAGCTGAGCTGTGCTGTTGAGCTGAGCTGTGCTGTTGAGGCTGCTGTTATGCTGTTGAGCTGTGCTGTTGAGCTACTGAGCTGTGCTGTGTAGCTGTGCTGTGCTGTTGAGCTGTGCTGTTGAGGCTATGAGCTGTTCTGTTGAGCTGTGCTGTTGAGCTGGGCTGTTGAGCTGTGCTGTTGAGCTATGAGCTGTACTGTTGAGCTGTGCTGTCTTTATATGAAGCCCTGAGTGTCTTTATACTGGCATAGTGCATGCTGGAACAGCGTGTTTACACTGGTGCAGTGCATGCTGGGATAGCGTGTTTACACTGGTGCAGTGCATGCTGGGATAGCTTGTTTACATTGGTGCAGTGCATGCTGGGATAGCGTGTTTACACTGGTGCAGTGCATGCTGGGATAACGTGCTGTGCTCACCACTTTGCCCTCGCCCTGCAGGGCTGACCGGAGAGAGTCCCGCAAATGGGCAAGTTGCCGCATCTCCTCATCCTGCTCCAGACGTACCTGCGTGAAGACACACACACACACACACACACACGCATCATTTCTGCACTCTTCAGAGGTCAACTCAAACGATATACTTAACAAAGATCAACTAAACCTGACCAAACACTATTACATAATCCAATGTGGCATGTATAAACTGCATTATGTCCAGTACAGGATACTACACAGGTGCTGTTAAGATCCACATGATGGTTTAAAGGGTTCAAAGGTCACAAGCCTGGCACTGACAGCCACAACAAACAGCAGAGAAAAGAGCCTGGTTGCATTCTGATTTTGATTCCAGTCATTGCTGATTTTAATCACCATCATAAACCAGCAGGCCTCTGCAGGTAGAACACACGCACACACTCACACTCACACACACTACACACTCACACACACAGGAACCGGCCCAGCGAGGCATTTTACCCCTCTCCTAACCCCTCCCACCTCCACAGGGAGTGTCAACGAGCCACAGCCTGCTCCACTGCAGGCCTGAGGGACTGCTCACTGCGGAGACTTCAAAGGCAGAGGGACCTACCAGGGGGACAGGAGGAGGAGGCGGAGGAGGAGGAGGAGGAAGAGGAGGAAGAGGTGGAGGAGGAGGTGAAGGAGGAGGAGGTGGAGGAGGTGAAGGAGGAGGTGGAGGAGCCAGATCAATATAATATGAGGCATGTGGGGGAGCTTTGATTAGCTGCAGGCTAATAACTAACCTAAGCTGACAGAAAGTCTGAATACCCAAACCACAGACCATAATAACTTCTGTGGCAGCTGCCAGGTAACCATGGTAGTGCCTATGAGTTTTCTTTCATGCTTTCTTTTTGGGTTCTGGTGAAAACCAGGTGGGATATGGAGGAGAAAACCCTGGTAGGGGTGCAGGAGGGGGGTGATAGACCACAGACAACTGCCCCAGGGGTGGCAGAGGGTACAGGAGGGGGGTGATAGACCACAGACAACTGCCCCAGGGGTGGCAGAGGGTACAGGAGGGGGGTGATAGACCACAGACAACTGCCCCAGGGGTGACAAAGGGCAAAGGGTGGGGGTGGGGGGTCTGATTTTGACCTAAAGATGACAGATGGGTGTGAGTAATTGGACTGGAACGCAGGTGGTGTTACAGTGGACAGACTCTGACGGTCTCATGAGTACCCTCTGGCCTCTCTGGCCTCAAGATCACAGGTGAGTGCCCATAGGTAGTTCCAGGCCAGGCCAAGGGGCACACTGTTGATCACAGGTGAGTGCGCACAGGTAGTCCCAGACCAGGCCGAGGGGCACACTGTTGATCACAGGTGAGTGCGCACAGGTAGTCTCAGGCCAGGCCGAGGCAAGCTGTTAGAGGCGCCGCTGGTAATGACTCAAGAGATAAGAGTGGATGTTTATTTGCCTTTAGAAAGGGACTTTGGAAGTGCTCCAGGTTTCTCAAGGCCAACACCAGAGTCAAGAATGCAAACAAACACACACGCACACACACACACGCACTGACAGCACAGACCTATGTCTCCAAAGCATGGCTACTCTCTACAGATCCTAATCATGTAATATTGGCCACTGTCTGCCAAGTTATGACAACCAGTCTGGAAAATCAGCTATAAACTTTAGTAGCCCTATAAATAGGATGTCCTAACGTTGCCACAACGGTCAGCAGCTATAAACTCTAGTAGCCCTATTCATAGGATGTCCTAACGTTGCCACAGCGTTCAGCAGGACGGCAGCGCTAATGTAGATTAGACGGTCAGACTGAGTAAGAGTGCGAGGGAGACACGTGGAGATAAGATAAGAGAGAGGGCGGACACACACACACACACACACACAGGCACACAACACACACACACACACACACACACACACACACGCACGCGCACACATACACACACACACACACAGGCGCACACAAACACACACACACACACATGCACGCGCACACACACACACACACACACAAACGCGCATGCACACACGACACACACACACAAACACAAATCTTTAGGTTTCAATTCTGACGCAAAGATGGGAGATTTACCGTGTGCACAGAGGTGGCCAACTTCTCCACAAAGGGACTGAGGTTCTCTGCAGCTTTCAAACCGTCCTGGAAAAACCTGCAGTGAGATCACACACACACACACACAACAAAACTGATTTCTCCACTTAAGCCTCAATACTGCTGAACTCCAGGCCACCTCAGACAGACTCAAAGGAGATTATCGGCCATGCCTCACCAATGGGCTAGAAATGCAGTGGACTCATTGTCAAAAAATTTTCAACAGTTATTGTTGCGTGCGGGAGCTGAGATATGTCTAACATAACTCCTTTGTGCTCTGCAGCTAAATCTAGAGGCAAGGAAAAGTCAGAGTGAATGTTGGCAAAAAGGATTTCCGCAGAACTTTCCATAAACTGTTCCGTGCACTTATGAAAAGGAATTCTTCAGCCTGCCACAGCAGCAGAGCAGTTCTGCAGAAAAAAAGATTCTTCGTCTTCGTAGAATTATTCAAATTCAAAAAGACTCCATGATCCCATACAAGTTTTATGACAAAAACAACCTCTACATTAGAACGGTCATGTCTAACATGTAAACACAGACATAGACACACACAGACATATACACATGTCCATGCACGCATACACACATAAATACACATATACATATAGACATACACACATGCTTGCACACCCACACTCAAACAAACACACACACACACACACACACACACACACACACACACACACACACACACACACACACACACACACACACACACAGTAAGGGTGAAGGGGCTACTCACGTGAGCTGTGCCTGGAAGTACTTGATGAGGCTCTGCAAGAGATCTGGTCCCTGGCGGATCTTGAGCTCCTGGATCTTCAGTAAGTACTGTGGAGACCACAGGAGACAGAGCGGAGATTAAGAGTTAGGGTTAGGGTCAGCAGGAGACAGAGCGGGGATTAGGGGTTAGGGTCAGCAGGAGACAGAGCGGGGATTAGGGGTTAGGGTCAGCAGGAGACAGAGCGGGGATTAGGGGTTAGGGTTAGCAGGAGAAAGAGCGGGGATTAGGGGTTAGGGTCAGCAGGAGACAGAGTTAGGGTCAGCAGGAGACAGAGCGGGGATTAGGGGTTAGGGTCAGCAGGAAACAGAGCGGAGATGGGAGGGGGTCAGCAGGCCTGGACGGAGATTAGGGAGGCAACAGGGAACAGGGTGAATCCTGGGTCATCAGTGGACACTCAAGACACAAACAAGAAGCCTCAAGTCCAGCCTGCTCCTCTTCACTCTCCCATTTGCTCCTCTTCACTCTCCCATTTGCTCCTCTTCACTCTCCCATTTGCTCCTCTTCACTCTCCCAT
>NC_063189.1:4503923-4516423 GCF_017589495.1 Alosa alosa
ATCATAACCAGTGACAAAATTGTGTCTTGTCTTGCTAGATATTAGGCTTTGTGTAATATATGTTTGTTTGATGTATGGTGTATATTAGGCTTTGTGTAATAAATATTTGTTTGATGTATGGTGTATATTAGGCTTTGTGTAATATATGTTTTGTTTGATGTATGCTGTATATTAGGCTTTATGTTATATATGTTTTGTTTGATGTATGCTGTATGACTGTATATAAAACAGGGGAATTCTGTGGACCACAACCAGTACCAAGTGTGCCTGGCTAGATAACACTGATTCAGATGCAGTGCTTTGTGTAATACATGCTCTGTAGGACTCGAAATAAACAACATGTATGCAGATTCCTTGGAATGTCCCTGTGTGAGTATTTAGCTTCCCACGTACATTGCATTTTCTGTCAGAGCAGCACAACACACTCTTACAAAACACACTCCCTATTCCTGTGTACAGCCACTTACTGTGAGAGCAGCACAACACACTCTTGAAAAACACACTCCCTGTTCCTGTGTACAGCCTGTGGCCCTGCCCATACGTTCCCAACATGTCTGCTGTGGCGTGCGGGTGTGTTGCATCACATCCTGTCTGGCCTGAGCTGTGCGTGATGCAGCTGAAGAGACAGCACTGGTGAAATCGGCAGCTCATCAGAGACCCAGAGGTCATGTCTGGCATGTCACGTCACACCGCAAACCACAAGGATTATGGGTAGTGCCGGGTTGAGCCCCAGATTACAGCACAGTGTATTTCCTACGACCAAACTGGTCGAGCAAGGTGCTGTCAACAAAAATAGTGTGTGTGTGTGTGTGTGTGTGTCCTGCCCCCTCCTGTGTAAAGTATAGGTAAATATACTCTTTTGAGGGAAATTTGGTCTCTGCAATTATCCCAATCCGTGAAACACACTCAGCACACAGTGAACACACAGTGAGGTGAAGCACACACTAATCCCGGCGCAGTGAGCTGCCTGCAACAAAAGCGGCGCTCGGGGAGCAGTGAGGGGTTAGGTGCCTTCGAACCGGCAACCCTCCGGTTCCAAGTCCGAGGCCCTAGGCCACGGCTGCCCCTAAAGGCTGATATTATGGCATACTAGCGCTACAGGCCCACCTACCCAGAGCAACTCAGGGTTCAGTGCTACCAGACTGTATTGGTTGACGTCAACAAAAGTCATAAACTAATTTTTTTGGCCTCATGCTGACAGTATAGGAAGTTAGCCTCTCAAGTCATCAGTGATTGCGTTTCATATAGCATCAGTGCAGCTACATAATGCTAATGCTAACTGAGAGAGAGAGGAGAGAAGAGGAGAGAGAGGAGAGGAGAGAGAGGAGGAGAGAGAGGAGAGGAGAGAGAGGAGAAGAGAGAGAGAGGAGAAGAGAGGAGAGGAGAGGAGAGGAGAGGAGAAGAGAGAGAGGAGAGGAGAGAGGGGAGAGGAGAGAGAGGAGAAGAGAGAGAGGAGAAGAGAGAGAGGAGAGAGGATAAGAGAGAGGGGAGAGGAGAGAGAGGAGAGAGAGGAGAAGAGGAGAGAGAGGAGAAGAGAGAGGAGAAGAGAAAGAGGAGAAGAGAGGAGAGGAGAGAGAGGAGAGAGAGAGGAGAGGAGAGAGAGGAGAAGAGAGAGGGGAGAGGAGAGAGGAGAGGAGGATGAGACCAAAGTCTCACCGCTTGCCAAAGTATTGTGGCGTAAGCTGCACTCCAAAGCAGAGGGAACCAATCAAATTCCACTCGTTCAAATGCAAATGTTTTATATGTGCAGCACCAGAGACTCACACTTTGACGTCATAGTCCTTCCAGCTCTTCTCCATCTGTTTCTTCAGCTCCTGAGTGATGCAGAGAGAGAGAGAGAGAGAGAGAGAGAGGGAGAGAGGGAGAGGGAAAGAGAGAGGGAGAGAGAGAGGGAGAGAGGGAGAGAGAAAGAGAGAAAGAGAGAGAGAGAGAGAGAGAGAGAGAAGAGAAACACATGAGAAAGGATCCAGCTGGGCCGAGTTGGAGCCCAATAACAAACAGATTTATACAGTTTCAACTTTATTGCCTTATATGACTGGGGAGGTCCACCAGTGACCAGACATGACACTAAAACACACACACACACACACAGACACACACACACAGAAAAACAAACAAAAATATACAAACATACACATATACATACACACAACAATTCAAAACACACTCAGATACACATGCACACACACACACACACACACACACACACACACACACGCACGCACACGCACACGCACACGCAAACACACCTCCTCATTCTGATAATGCAAAGGGAGATTAAGTGAGGATGTTGGTTGCACAACAGCAGCAGCAGACAGAGACACACCTCTACCGGCCTGTGAAACATGGCTGCTGCTTTCATCACACACACACACACAAACACAGATATGTGTGTGTGTGTGTGTGTGTGTGTGTGTGTGTGTGTGTGTCTGTGTCAGAGGAGACGAGAGGAGGAAGGGAAAGGAGGAAGAGGAAGATGATGAAGGTTTGCCGGAGACTCACCAGTCGACTGTCCCGCAGCTCATTCTTCAGCACGTTCTCCAGAGGGAAGGAGAGGATGTTGTTCAGGTTCTGCACCTGGGTGGACAACACAGAGAGACAGACAGCTCGTCAGAGACACTTGCAGACAGACAGACAGACAGTGTTGGTATATACCATATATAGCATAGTTCTATGTGTACAGTCAATGGTAATAGAGTATACATTTGGTTGTTCATATATACCATAATATACAGTTCTATATGTACAGTCAATGGTAATAGAGTATACATTTGGTTGTTCATGGCTTCTGATCTGCGGGGTCTTGTGAGCTCAGAGTCCTGCTCCATGCACTAGTTTTAACGTGTCAGTTCAACGTAAATATGTGTTGATACACATGACAGACAGACAGGCAGTTTTAACATGTCAGTTCAACATAAATATGTGTTGATACACATGACAGACAGACAGACAGACAGTTTTAACGTGTCAGTTCAACATAAATATGTGTTGATACGCATGACAGACAGACAGACAGTTTTAACGTGTCAGTTCAACATAAATATGTGTTGATACACATGACAGACAGACAGGCAGTTTTAACGTGTCAGTTCAACATAAATATGTGTTGATACACATGACAGACAGACAGACAGTTTTAACGTGTCAGTTCAACATAAATATGTGTTGATACACATGACAGACAGAGAGACAGGCAGGCAGACGGACAGGCAATCCAACAGTCTGTCTGTCTCATGCTGTACAACAGGCTATTCCACCTCAGGGAAGAGAGACAGAGATCAACACACACAGATATGGACAAAGGGTCTGGCATTCTGATGGAACACACAGAGAGAGAGAGAGAGAGAGAGAGAGAGAGAGAGAGAGAGAGAGAGAGAGAGAGAGAGAGAGAGAGAGAGACTGACAGACAGATACACACAAACACACACAAACTGACAGACCGGCGTACACACACGCACACAAACACACACAGCAACAAGGCTATGTGAAAGTCTACGTCTGATTCTATAATCACATCGCAGTTTTCCACATTTCCAACTCTGCTCTCTAGTTCCCAAAGACCAATGTGGAGGCTTTGATTCAGACAGAGTAGTTGGGAAAAGGGACATGTCAAATCACAGCAGAACACCTCAATCAAATATGTAAACTGAGACTGGGCTTTACGGATGGCAGCTGTGTGTGTGTGTGTGTGTGTGTGTGTGTGTGTGTGTGTGTGTGTGTGTGTGCGTGTAAGCCCAAACCTTAAGGGGGTAATGAGGTGGTGGTGGCATTCTAGTGGCTACTGGCCAGAGGGTGGCCAATAAAAAACCTCAGCCGCTTTCTGTGAGTAAGGCATCCATAGTGTGCATGTGCATGCGTGTGCGTGTGCATAGATAGATAGATAGATAGATACTTTACTATTGATCCCCGATTCAAGTGTGTGTGCGTCTGAAGGTGTGTGTGTGTGTGTGTGTGTGTGTGTGTGTGTGTGTGTGAATGAGTAAGTCATATCTGAAGGCCTTGACCTGTATGCCCCCCCACCCCCACATGCAGTAAACATAGAGGGTGTGAGCAGGAGGACGGGATCCTATGTGCAACAACATGGGACTGGACAGCCTATTGGACAGACTAGCCTATTGGCCAGCCTATTGGACAGACTAGCCTATTGGACAGCCTATTGGACAGAGTAGCCTATTGGACAGCCTATTGGACAGCCTATTGGACAGCCTATTGGACAGACTAGCCTATTGGACAGCCTAGCCTACTGGACAGCCTATTGGACAGCCTATTGGACAGACTAGCCTATTGGACAGCCTATTGGACAGACTATTGGACAGACTAGCCTATTGGACAGCCTAGCCTACTGGACAGCCTATTGGACAGCCTATTGGACAGACTAGCCTATTGGACAGCCTATTGGACAGACTAGCCTATTGGACAGACTAGCCTATTGGACAGACTATTGGACAGACTAGCCTATTGGACAGACTAGCCTATTGGACAGACTGTTGGACAGAGTAGCCTATTGGACAGACTATTGGACAGACTAGCCTATTGGACAGACTATTGGACAGACAAGCCTATTGGACAGACAAGCCTATTGGACAGACTATTGGACAGACTAGCCTATTGGACAGACTATTGGACAGACAAGCCTATTGGACAGACTATTGGACAGCCTAGCCTATTGGACAGACTATTGGACAGCCTAGCCTATTGGACAGACTAGCCTATTGGACAGACTAGCCTATTGGACAGCCTATTGGACAGACTAGCCTATTGGAAAGACTATTGGACAGACTAGCCTATTGGACAGACTATTGGACAGACTAGCCTATTGGACAGACTATTGGACAGACTATTGGACAGACTAGACTATTGGACAGACTAGACTATTGGACAGACTAGCCTATTGGACAGACTATTGGACAGACAGACTAGACTTTGACAGACTATTGGACAGACTAGCCTATTGGACAGACTATTGGACAGACTAGACTATTGGACAGACTAGACTATTGGACAGACTAGACTATTGGACAGACTATTGGACAGACTAGCCTATTGGACAGACTATTGGACTGACTAGCCTATTGGACAGACTATTGCTTATCTGCACATCACTCTCTGGCCCTGAGAGTGAGAGAGCACCTTAACAATGGAACAGGCCAACTCTGTCTGTGTGTGTGTGTGTGTGTGTGTGTGTGTGTGTGTGTGTGTGTGTGTGTGTTTTTATGTCTCTGTGCATGTGAGCGTGTGCGTGCGCGTGTGTGTGTCTATGTGTGTAAGTGTGTGTCTGTGTGTGCCTGTGTGTGTCTATGTGTGTGTGTATGTGCATGTGTGTGCCTGTGTGTGTCTATGTGTGTGTGTGTGTGTCTGTGTGCATGTGTGTGTGTCAGGGATGGAAATTAAATATTTTTTCTACCTGCCACTGTGGCTGGTGGATTCCAAAATCTACCAGCCACTCAACTTTTTTACCAGCCACTAGAGAAACGGCATGAAAATGTGATATCATGATTATAGTAGGCTACCCAAAATGATAACCGGTAATCGGCATTATTGCGATATGACTAAAATGTGCTGAGTTTTGCCCTAAACCTGTCCTCCAAGCACAGTAGCAACAAAACTAAAGGTCAACAGAACCACATTCATATGCTATAGTGTCTTGTCATAAAAGTGGTGTGGCTCCTTTAAGACCCCGTTTGTGTGAGTTCTGGAGCATCCTATAATCCAACTCTCTACTTGATCTAACTATAGTGTACATCATCTGATTTAAATATTTACAGGTATCAAGGTTATATTTAACATTTAGCATTTATTTTCTATTTGGCCCGTAATGAAATCATGCACTGAACAATTTAAGCACAGCTCAGCTTTAAGAAATGTAATATGCATGCTTAGCATTTTGTGAAACTACATTGGAAAAACTCTGGTTGTACAGTTATCTAGGCGATATTGTTAACATTTATTTTGTATTTGGCTTATCATATATGACAAAAGCCCAACGCTGGAGACCATGTAGACATTTGCTTCAATTTCAAAACCGATTACTCGAACGGCATAACTTGTTTAAGGGAATGCTTTACACCTTTATGCTCGTAAGTTCAGCTATTTATTCTGATAATGGTTTGTAATTTCTTTGAATGAAAAGTTTGTGAGATATTCCATCACGCGGCGAATGGGTGTGGAGATGTCCGCCTGTCTGCCTCATAGGTCTGAATAGCAGCGCATCGCGGGCCGGATTAAAATACCAAGGCCTACGGGCCAATTCAAAAGATAACTACGTGAGAATATTAGCCTGTGAAGATATAACGCAGATCCACAGATCTCACTAGATTTTATGTCTATGCAGTCATCCTGAAATAATCTAGCAGTGGCACATGAAAGCATAGTGACAGTTTCTTAATGGTAGTGAAGTGAAAGTGAAGCTTGCACCAGTGCCTATAGGCTATGCTGCGGTGGCGGCTCACTACGAAGTTGTAGAACTTCAAATCAGCTGATTTACCCCTTATAGGCTGGTAACCGTCATTTGTAACCGTCAATAAGTATGAAAATTAGACCGGATCTGACTATTTGTGGTACGCTAGCTCTACCCGCCACAGTGGCTGGTAAGTTGACCAAATTCACCCGCCAGCGCACAAAACTACCTGCATTTGGCGGGGGGCGGGTGGTTAATTTCCATCCCTGGTGTGTGTGTGTCTATGTGTGTAAGTGTGTGTGTCTGTGTGCATGTGCGTGCCTGTGTGTGTCTATGTGTGTGTGTCTGTGTGCATGTGTGTGCCTGTGTGTGTGTGTGTGTGTGCCCCCCGGCCCCCCCACATAAACATAGTCAGTGGTTAGCAGAAGGACAAGCTCCTTTGGGAAGTGGAAGAAAGAGAAACTAAGTTCATGTGTTTGTGCAACATATTACACAACTAAACACACTCACCTTCCTCTTAGTGGCTTTACCGACACACTGCCCTGACGTCACCAAAACTCCCCAACATTCTACTTGGCTCTCTGATTATGAGCGATAACCAATCAACCACAGGTTAAGTTAAGTTACTTTTTATTTGTCCTCTGCATTTAAGCCATCCATAGGTAGTGTACACACACACACACACACACACACACACACACACACACACACACACACACACACACCACACACTAGGGGAGTGTGAGTGAGCTCATCAGGAACACACACACACATACTAGGAGCACACACACTCAGCCCCCTGATCCAGCGCCCATGGAGCAGTTGGGGTTACGGGCTTTGCTCAAGGGCACCTCATCCGTGTGTGTGTGTGTGTGTGTGTGTGTGTGACAATGCTGTTCAATCTCTAGCCCCACCGACATATTACCTACCAGTCAGGGATTGAAGCGGCCACCCTTCGGTTTCCAGTCAGGTAGGCCCCCACAAGCTCCTTCCACTAGGCCATGGGGTGGATACAACACTGGCCCCCACAAGCTCCTTCCACTAGGCCATGGGGTGGATACAACACTGGCCCCCACAACCTCCTTCCACTAGGCCATGGGGTGGATACAACACTGGCCCCCACAAGCTCCTTCCACTAGGCCATGGGGTGGATACAACACTGGCCCCCACAACCTCCTTCCACTAGGCCATGGGGTGGATACAACACTGGCCCCCACAACCTCCTTCCACTAGGCCATGGGGTGGCCACTACACTGGATAAAGAAACTAACGTTCTTCTTCCGCCTCTTCTAAAGATGGACTAAGTGGAGTTGGTGATGAAATGAGCGCTACTCTGCACTGCCAGGGGGTGACGGGGAAACGGGACGTTTTCTCCCGGTGAGGAGCTTCCTGTGGAAATGTGGCGAACAACGCTCCACAAAAGAGTAAATATTGTTGTATCTGTAGCAGGGAGAGTGGGGGGGCTGGCTTGTGGGGGAAACTGACAGTTTGGCCTGATTTAGCCGGTGCCTGGTCTCCCTAGAGACCGGATGATTGACAGCCTGGCAGGGAGACGGAGGCAAGGGGGGCGGTCCACTCATGTGCTCCGTCTGGAATGCATTAGCATCGCCATGGACACTATCAGTAGGAGGGGTTCCGGAACTCTCCAGCACAAGAGGCCCTAGTCTGCAGCTGTTGAATCCCCACTGTCTGACCACAGAACACACACACATGCACACACACACACACACACACACACACACTTTTGAGCCAATTCAGGAACACACACATGTATGCACGCTGTTATGTGTACACGTGTGCATCTGCAAACATGCTCACTTTAACTGTGCATACACCTCTGAGTCCATTGAAACACACATATACACACACACAGCTGTACAACCACTGCCTCTTCTGCACCAGATAAATCAAAGCATGAGGGGAACACACGTACAGATGTATGCTGGGTAATGGAAGCAATTTCAACACACACAGACACAGACAAACACACACACACACACACACACACACACACACACACACACACACACTGGATTACAGACTTCACGTCTTGGCTCTCTGTGTTGGCTGAACCCCGTTTTCGGGGAGACTCGAACCGTTAAATCATCTTTATTTCTGTGCGCCCGAGGTTGTGTGACATCCTACAGGACTAATGCTAGTCTCCTGCCTCTAGTTTATATGGACACCAGGCCGTATGTCCTGCTGAAGGTGATTTACTCCACTCTGTGTGCATGAGCAGAGACAGCTCCAATGGAAACCCCTGACCCCAGAGAGAGATGTCAGCCACGTTTCCAGTACACACACACACACACACACACACACACACACACACACACACAAACACACTCACTCACTCACGCACACACACACACACACACACTGTAAAATAGCAAAGACAATAGCCCAAGACTTATTGACTTATTTTAGATTTTATTTTTAACAAGACTATAGCCCAATACTTATTTTAGATTTTATTTTTAACAAGACTATGGCCCAAGACTTTTATACAGTTGTTCTAGAATCAATGTCTTGTAACCTTGTTGTTTGAATGGTCGATATTTCACAATACAGTTCTTCTACAATCACTTCCTATTCAAGCCTATTGCAGTCCAGCATGACTAGCCTAGAACCAGTTTGGGTCTTACTCACAGACTACTAAACACCGCAGGCATGATTGGGAGAAAGGCCAGGCCAGACTTTAGACATGGGGAGAGAGAGAAAACATCCAAGTGTGATCTCACCCCATTCAGAAACTGAGCCGACTGAGTAAGCTGCTTCTTAATCCACTTCAATTGAAGAATTAGTCTGTCTCGATCCATAATGCAACCCAGTGTCTTCGAGACCCGACTGTATCAATCCATAATGCAACGCAACGCCTCAGAGACCTGACTGTCTCCATACATAATGCTACGCAACCCTCTGGAGAACCTTCGGAGAACTGATGTGGACTCACAGCTCCTGAGTCACATTATGTACCATTACCACACAAACCACACCCCCAGACACACACACACACACACACTAGTTAATCTCCAGCAATTCCATACAACACACACACCAACTACTTACTGACCATGCACACGTGTGTATGAGTATACCCAGTGTTTCCATCACACAGGTGCACACACACATACAATTGAATCATTTTATTGGAATCCTAAAGATATAATTTCACATCCAAAAGTGTGTACTAAGTGTGTGTACAAGTTGTACCAGTCCAACATGATGTTGATGTCTCCAAGCACACACACACACACTCACCAGGTTTTTGAAGAGTGCGGTGACCTCACGTGTGAAGACGGCCAAGTTGAGGAAGCCAGTGGAGACCTCGTTATTGTCCTGGCACAGGTGGCTGTTCCCCAGGTTCTCCAACACCTCTATATACTGGTCCTTGTTCTCCACATGCGCTGGAACACACACACACACACACACACACATTAGTGCTTTTATTTGGATTAATAGTAAGACGATGGTGAAGGTGACCGTGACTGTGAGGAAGAGGTCAACTGAATTCACAAGATCAAAATGCAATTTTATGCAATTCTATTAAATTATTTTTAGCATTTATTTACATAGTGTTTAATAATAAATAATAAATTAGTAGTTTTGCACCTTATCATATAGACAATTTGGCAAAACAACTCAATTGTGTGAAAATGTGTTCATTCTCGGTTGACAACATATACACATAATGCCACAGACTCAACATATAATAACACCACAGACTCAACATATAATACCACAGACTCAACATATAATAATACCACAGTCTCTTCTGACTTTTTGTTTTGTGTGTGTGTGTGTGTGTGTGTGTGTGTGTGTGTGTGTGTGTGTGTGTGTGTGTGTGTGTGTGTGAGTGAGAGTTCATGGATGTTCCCAAGGCCCCAACACACAAGAACAACTCAGGCGGAGGCTGAAGGATTGATTCAGGCGGTCTACCAAGGATTCATATTTCAGATATGCAAGCACTATGCAGGCTGCACTGACATTGAGATGTATACACACGCACACATACATACACAGATACACTCGTATATACATACATGTCACACACACACAAACACACACGCACACACACGCACACACACGCACACACACACACACACACACACACACACACACACACACACACACACACACACACAGTATGGGGCTCAAAACACAAAACTAAAGATAAGCAGACAGAATCAGTCAGAAACTCTCTCATCAGAGATCTCCAGTCTAAGGGGGTTAAACTCTCTTTGAGTCAGTGGTTCCCTGAAATAAAAACATGTGCTTTTGGTAGTCAGAAAACCAGAGACTTGGAGCCTAAATGCAAACAGCCAATCAAAACACGACCATGTTTTTCAAACCTCAACATCTGAGTCATCTGCAGGCATAACTGTGTAGTGAGCTGGAATGAGGAGGTTGGGTGTGTGTGTGTGTGGGGTCATGAAGAACTATGAGGGCCCTCACAAAGGGAGTGAGTGCTTACTGCGGGTCTCCGCTCCAAAAGGGTCGTGACCTCCCCCTTCACTTACTCAGACTGTTTGAAATGTTTATACTGGAAGGCTAGTACTCCCAAGGTAATGACACCAAGATATTTAACTTGCTGTAAGCCATATGTTTCAATACTGAAGTTCATTGTCTTTCACAGAGACGCATAACTAACATTTAAGTGCATAGAGATGGATAACATAAGTGCATAAGGATGACAAGCATAGAGATATCTCACACTGGTAAATAGAGATATCTCAGGTGTATAGGGAATGCATGCATATGCACAGACATGGCCAGCAAGCATAGATGTGCAGACATGGCAAGCACAAGTGTACAGAGAAGGGTAGGGGTAGAGGTGGCTAGCATAGGTATAAAGAGATGGTTAGCACAGGTGTAGAGGTATACCTAGCTAGCATAGGTATTCAGAGATGGTTAGCACAGGTGTAGAGATATACCTAGCTAGTATAGGTATAGAGAGATGGTTAGCACAGGTGTAGAGTTATATCTAGCTAGCATATGTGTACAGAGATGGTTAGCACAGGTGTATAGCCAACACTGGTCTATAGTGGTTAGCACAGGTGTATGATAACCAACACTGGTGTATATGATAGCCAACACTGGTGTATAGTGGTTAGCACAGGTGTATGATAACCAACACTGGTGTATATGATAGCCAACACTGGTGTATAGTGGTTAGCACAGGTGTATGATAGCCAACACTGGTGTATAGTGGTTAGCACAGGTGTATGATAGCCAACACTGGTGAATAGAGATGGTTAGCACAGGTGTATGATAGCCAACACTGGTGTATAGTGGTTAGCACAGGTATATGATAGCCAACACTGGTGTACAGTGGTTAGCACAGGTGTATGATAGCCAACACTGGTGTATAGTGGTTAGCACAGGTGTATGATAGCCAACACTGGTGTATAGTGGCAGCACAGGTGTATGATAGCCAACACTGGTGAATAGAGATGGTTAGCACAGGTGCAAGATAGCCAACACCGGTGTATAGTGGTTAGCACAGGAGGATAGCCAACACTGGTGTATAGTGGTTAGCACAGGTGTATGATAGCCAACACTGGTGTATAGTGGTTAGCACAGGTGTATGATAGCCAACACTGGTGTATAGTGGTTAGCACAGGTGTAAGATAGCCAACACTGGTGTATAGTGGTTAGCACAGGTGTAAGATAGCCTATAGTGGTTAGCACAGGTGTATGATAGCCTATAGTGGTTAGCACAGGTGTATGATAGCCAACACTGGTGTATAGTGGTTAGCACAGGTGTATGATAGCCAACACTGGTGAATAGTGGTTAGCACAGGTGTATGATAGCCAACACTGGTGTACAGTGGTTAGCACAGGTGTATGATAGCCAACACTGGTGAATAGAGATGGTGCAGAGAAAGAGGGAAAGTCCTGTTCCCGCCCTGGTAAGGTCTTGAGTTGTATAATCTTCAAGACAATCGATTAGATCATCGGCTTC
Organism: Alosa alosa; assembly: GCF_017589495.1. NCBI lineage: Eukaryota > Metazoa > Chordata > Actinopteri > Clupeiformes > Clupeidae > Alosa > Alosa alosa. The sequence goes on from NC_063189.1 coordinate 4,516,286, forward strand.
AACTGGGCTGGGTATGATACAGCCAGCACAATTCGGTTAGCATCCCTGCTAACAAAAGCCCACTGCACTGGGAGCTAACTCCCACTTGGCTAGGTCTGGCCTATCTGTTCAAGAACAGCCAACATCGCTTACAACAGC
>NC_063189.1:4521423-4528923 GCF_017589495.1 Alosa alosa
AGGTGGTTCAGTGAGTAGGCCTATTGTGTAGACTAATTATAGGCTAGGGCCTACTGTTGAATTAGGTCTAATCTTTTTTTTTTTTAGCTAGGGTTAGTTAAGTGGTCCTGAAACTGAAAAAGTTTGAGAAACACTGTCATAGGCCAAAGTATTAATGTTTTATTCCTTGCTAGATGGCTGATATGAAGCCAAACACAACACATTCCCCAAACAGACTCTCCATCTTAGCCATAGCTAACTTTGCTAGCTTAACTTTCCATATTAGCTTACTTGCTAGCAAACTTTGCATCATCAGTCTAACTAGTTAAATAGTTGACATTACATGATGAACATTTTCGTGATGGACATTCTGGGGATGTTAATTTGTATGAGAGAAGCTTCAACTTCTGGGTATGTAGCATTTCGCATAAAGCTTAGGTAGTTACTGGCATAAGTAACTCTGCATAAATCTCCAGTGTTCTTGTTCTATGTAGTTTAGTGTTGCAGCCACAGGGTTGCAGCAGCAACAGCACGTGGAGACTAGCCTACAGGAAAGCTGTTAGTATGAACTCATTCGAATATTTTGAAAACGTAACAGCTAGATATTCTGTCTTCTCATTTTGTAGACAAAATGAAGAGAGATTTTATCTTAGTTTTTATTTCATGCAAAACATTTTAGTCTCGTCTTTTTTCATCAACAATAATGCATCTTTTATAGTCTTAGTCAGTGTTTCAGGACATTACTACCGTCTCGTCATCATCTCGTCTTAGTCATGAAAAAAAAGGTCGTTGACGAACATATTTCCTCTCGTCTAGTCTGACGAAATTAACACTAGGACAAATCAAAACACCTGCACCTGTACCTGCGTGATACTCAACGCCAATACAAATACTGACCGATGTGTGCGTCTGCGTGTCTTCCACAACATCTGAGTGAAAGCTGCAGCATAAACATAAACAACAACAACAACAACAATTGCCAAACTATTTCACATCCACATCAATCCAGTCTTTCCACATTGGTGTTCATGACTCATGCCTGGTCCAGAAGGATTCACACACAGTGGTCAGGCTGTTGCTTGTTTTCTTCTCCATGTTGTCCACAGCTGTGGAGGTCTACTGAGGAGAGGCCTGTCTCCGTCCAATAGGATTCACACACAATGTGGAATGGTCTACTGAGGAGATATCTGTCTCCGTCCAATAGGATTCACACACAATGTGGAATGGTCTACTGAGGAGAGACCTTTCTCCATCCACAAGTGTGTGTGCTATCTCATGTAAAGCAGTGCTGTGTGTGATATGTGAAGTGTGTACATGAGTCTGTATGTGTATGTGTATGTGTGTGTGTGTGTGTGTGTATGTGTGCGTGAGTCTGTGTATGTGTGTGTGTATGTGTATGTGTATGTGTATGTGTATGTGTGTGTGAGTCTGTGTGTGTGCTTTCTCATGTAGAGCAGTGCTGTATGTGATATGTGAAGTGTGTACATGAGTCTGTATGTGTGTGTGTGTGTGTGTGTGTGTGTATGTGTGCGTGAGTCTGTGTGTGTGTGTGTGTGTGTGTATGTGTACAGCGGGGAAAATAAGTATTGAACACGTCAACATTTTTTTCAGTAAGTATACTTCCAGTGAGGCTATTCACATGAAATTTTCACCAGACATTAGTATTAACTTACCCACACATATACACAGGAAAAAAAGTATTGAACACGCTAAGAAAAAGCAGTACACAAAGACAAGGAATGGCAAGGAACAAGCTGGAATCTATAAGTAGTTAGAGAGTAATTATCCCTCCTATCTGTGCAAATTAATATAAGCTGGCTTAGTACATACTGATGGGCTATAAAAAGGTTTTTCGTTCCCAAGGTGTCACACAAGAAACATTTCATGATGGGTTAAAGCAAAGAGCTCCCGCAAGACCTTTGCAACCTTATTGTTGCAAAACATATCAATGGAACTAGTTACAGATGCATTTCAAAACTTCAGAATCATTCAATAAGCAGTATTGGAGCCATTATCTGCAAGTGGAAGGAACATCACTGCATCATCAACCGGACATGCACAGGATCTCCTCACAAGATTTCTGACCAGGAAGTCAGAAGGATAGTCAGAAGTGTAGCCTAAGAGCCAAGAACCACTCTGAGAAAACTCCAGAAAGATTTTGGAGGCAGCAGGTACAATTGTTAAAGAGAAAATCATACAATGCACTCCACCACCATGGCCTCTATGCACTTCACCCCGCATTTTGACTCCTCTATTACTGAAGAAAACATGTCGGGCTCGCTGAAAGTTTGCTACACAACATTTGGACAAGCCTATTAAATACTGATAGAATGTATTCTGGTCAAGCGAGAGCAAAATGTAACTTTTTGGATGTCATACTACACACCATATTTGGAGGAGAAATGGCACTATGCATCACTATAAAAATACCATACCAACAGTGAGGTTTGGAGGTGGTGGTATCATGGTGTGGGGCTGTTTTTCATCTCATGCACTAAGGACTTTACAGTTGAAGGAATAATGAATGGAGCGCTTTTGTTCCGGAGAATCTTGCCATCCACCAGGATAATGAGGATGAGACATGGCAAGACCTTCCAGCTGGACACTGATCCAAAGCATTCAGCAAAGGAAACTCAAGGCCCTGACTTCAATCCAATTGAATAGTTTAGGAAGTTAACTAAAGATCAGGATTCACAAGAGGGACCCCTAGAATCATCAATATTAAAAGACTATCTGTTTAAAAATGGGCCAAAATCACACCGAATACCGCGACTTCATCAGTTTCTTGGCTTCCAAGAAATGCCTGAAGTCATTTCAAATAAAGGCTCTTCCCCCCCGTATTTAAGAAATTTCAGCAAGCTTGTTCAATACTTTTTCCTGGTGTCATTCCACTTTATTACACATAAACTCTTAATCCTGATTTCGCCAGGATGAATTTCACTGCCTTAGCTCCACTCATCCATCTGGGGACCAATCCATTGGAGGTTGTTTCAGAAGGCTGGGCCTAATCAAAAAATGCTTTGCATATGATTGAATAAGCCACTTGTCCGCCATCTATTGACGCAGCTATCAACCACTCACATCGGCCAACCCGGTGACGCTTAATAAGTCTCTGCTTACAGTCGCCGCACGCTTATGTCACATCTATGAAACTCCGGCCTCTGCTCTATGAATATTGTACCCATGTAACTGGTGCTGAAATCAATTTCAACGGAAGAGGTCCCAGATGGATGTGGGAGTGAAGCTAGGCGGAGCTAAGCCGAATGAAATTCAATATGGCGAGTCAGGTTACATAACTCTACCTATGGACTTTAATGTTTGATTTTTTATATATGTGGATTATCTGAGTTAATACTAATGTCTGATGAAAAATTCATGCAAATAGCCTCATTGGATGTATCCTTACTGAAAAAATGTTATGTGTGTGAGAGTCTGTGTGTGTGCTTTCTCATGGTGAGCAGTGCTGTGTGTGATATGTGAAGTGTGTACAAAATGCCAGGTTAAGTGTGTGTGAAAGGGGTCATGTGTCGTTGTGTTTGTGTGTATTGTGTGTGTGTGTGTGTGTGTGTGTGTGTGTGTCCACACGTGTATTGTGTGTGTGTATGTGTGTGTTCTGTGGTGTGTGGTGTGTGTGTGTGCATAAGTCTGTATGTGTGTGTGTGTGTGTGTGTGTGTGTGTGTGTGATGTGTGTGTGTCCACATGTGTATTGTGTGTGTGTATGTGTGTGTGTGTTGTGTGGTGTGTGTGTGTGCATGAGTCTGTATGTGTGTGTGTGGTGTGTGTGTGTCCATGAGTCTGTATGTGTGTGTGTGTGTGTGTGTGTGTGTGTGTGTGTGTGTGTGTGTGTGTGTGTGTGGTGTGCATGAGTCTGTCTGTGTGTGTGTGTGTGTGTGTGTGTGTGTGTGTGTGTGTGTGCATGAGTCTGTATGTGTGTGTGTGTGTGTGTGTGTGTGTGTGTGTGTGTGTGTTGTGTGTGTGTGTGTGGTGCATGAGTCTGTCTGTGTGTGTGTGTGTGTGTGTGTGTGTGTGTGTGTGTGTGGTGTATGAGTCTGTCTGTGTGTGTGTGTGTGTGTGTGTGTGTGTGTGTGCATGAGTCTGTCTGTGTGTGTGTGTGTGTGTGTGGTGTGCATGAGTCTGTCTGTGTGTGTGTGTGTGTGTGTGTGTGTGTGTGTGTGTGTGTGTGTGCATGAGTCTGTCTGTGTGTGTGTGTGTGTGTGTGTGTTGTGTGTGTAGAGCCTTACCTAGTCCAGAGTTGTGTATGGCCTTCACTGTCTTCTTCAGCCTCTGAAGAGCACTCTGATCCAACTCCAGAGACTGGAGAGAGAGAGAGAGGGAGAGAGGGAGAGAGAGAGAGAGAGAGAGAGAGAGGGAGGGAGGAAGAGAGAGAGAATGGGAGAGGGAGAGGAGAGAGAGAGAGGAGGAGAGAGAGAGAGAGGGAGAGAGAGAGAGAGAGAGGAGGGAGGAAGAGAGGAGAGGAGTGGGAGAGGAGAGGAGAGAGAGAGAGAGAGAGAGAGAGAGAGGGGGGAGAGGAGAGGGAGGAGAGAGGGAGAGAGAGGAAGAGAGAGAGAGGGAGAGAGAGGAAGAGAGAGAGAGGGAGAGAGAGGAAGAGAGAGAGAGGAGAGAGAGGAAGAGAGAGAGGGAGAGAGAGAGAGGAGAGAGAGAGAGGGGAGTGGAGGAAGGGAAGGGAGGGGAGAGGAGAAAGAGAGAGGGAGAGAGAAAGAGAGGAGAGAGAGAGAGAGAGAGAGAGAGAGAGGGAGAGAGGGAGAGAGAGAGGGAGAGAGAGGGGGGGGAGGGAGAGAGAGGGAGAGGTGGAGAGAGGGAGAGGGAGGGAGGAAGAGAGAGAGGAGAGAGAGAGAGAGGAGGAGAAGGAAGGAGGAGAGAGAAAGAGAGAGGGAGAGAGAGAGAGGGAGAGAGGGAGAGGGAGAGAGAGAGAGAGAGAGAAAGGAGGAGAGAGAGAGAGGAGGAGAGAGAGAGAGAGGGAGAGAGAGAGAGTGAGAGAGAGAGAAAGGAGGAGAGAGAGGGAGGGAGAGAGAGAGAGAGAGGGAGAGAGAGAGAGAGGGAGAGGGAGAGAGGGAGAGGAGAGGAGAGAGAGAGAGAGAGAGAGAGAGAGAGAGAGAGAGAGAGAGAGAGAGAGTCGTCTGTCTGCAACAGCAGGTAAACATGAGGCCCGCCAAAACATCAACATGGACGGCAGCCTCGGCGTGTGTCCAGAGACGCACCGGCATGTAACAGAGTCGAGGCTCAGCTGAATCCGACCTGCTCTGCGCTGCAGCGTTACTCAGTCCCCATGTTTTCCCTACTTGTGTGAGGAGCACGAACCGTTCACGGTTATACCCAGCTAGGTAAACCACAGCATTCAGCTGACAGCTCTACGTGGGTGTGTGTAGGTGTGTCTCCAGAGTGCTTAGAAAGAAAGGGTTGTGTGTGTGTGTGTGTGTGTGTGTGTGTGTGTGTGTGTGTGTGTGTGTGTGTGGTTTGCCTTTTACTGGAATCTGCATGCTGGCATGGCTGTGTCTGCAGGGGTCCTCGGGGCTACATTCATTTTTAAAGCCTTCACCCAGACCAGACCAGACCAGACCAGACCAGACCAGCTTTATGGCACACTACTACTAACTAAGCCAGCTGTAGTACAGTTTAATAGCCTGACTCAACACAACCGCCACAGGTTGCATGTACACACACACATACAAACACACACACAAAAAAACATTTTTTATCCTATACATCACACACACACACACACACCTTCTCACTGCTGAGGACATGAGATAAGAACAGCAGCAGCACTGAGGCACGTGGGAACTGCCCACTGGGCATCATTACAGACAACGCAGCAACCAGCTACCAGCACCACTGACCTGACCTGCCCACTGATTTACTGCCAGCTGTTCCACACAAGTCTCGTCCAGTCAGTCACTATGGTAATGCAGTACAGGCTCCTAATTGGATGCCGGTTCATTCCATCGATGCTCCACGACTATTAAGCGCGCACCGCTCGCCGTGAGGGCTAAAGGCCGTTAAACACTCACGCAAACACTCACGCATGCCTCTGCTTGCTTGGCCTTCGTACAGAACAACATTCTGAATGGCTGTTTGGCATCACTTCAGGTGCCCTGGCGATGCTACATGCCCTTTGTGCCCTGTTGGCATCACTTCAGATGCCCTGGCGATGCTACATGCCCTGGCGATGCTACATGGCCTTTGTGCTCGTGTGTCTCCGCAGCCCTGCCCAAAACTGTGACCAGGGAATGCCTGGCAGCGCGCAGCACATGGGCACCATTGGCATCGGCGCAGGACAGGCGGGTAAACAGGAGCTGAAGGGGTCAGGCTGGTTCCACACACACATGACATCAGAGTGTCTTTTCCACTGCAGAGACACACACACACACACACACACACACGACATCAGAGTGTCTTTTCCACTGCAGAGACACACACACACACACACACACACACACACACGACATCAGAGTGTCTTTTCCACTGCAGAGACACAGACACAGACACACACACACACACACTTGAGGTCAGAGAGTACTTCTCTCTATGGGCCCACATAGTGTGTATGTGTGTGTGTGTGTTTGTGTGTTTGTGTGTGTGCAGTTGGATCTCAGTCCTGGCCCAAGAGAAATTACATATTTGATCTCTGTCTAGTCAGGATACACCAAGGACCAGGCAGCATGACTGCCTGAAGCACGCACACACACACACACACACACACACACACACACACAAACATGTACAAATGCGGCAACACCCAAACTGCTTGCTGTAGGCGTTTGGTCTTCACTTATGCAACTGTAGGGCAGCACCTTGACCTGCCTGGGCCTGGCTGCCCGTGGTCTTCACTTATGCAACTGTAGGGCAGCACCTTGACCTGCCTGGGCCTGCCTGCCCATGGCTGCCTGCGCAGGGGAAGGTGTGCGTGTACGAGAGCGAGTGCCCATGTCCGCAGGTGTGCGAGAGCGAGTGCCCATGTCCGCAGGTGTGCGAGAGCGAGTGCCCATGTCCGCAGGTGTGCGAGAGCGAGTGCCCATGTCCGTAGGTGTGCGAGAGCGAGTGCCCATGTCTGCAGTTGTGCGTGTGCGAGAGAGATGTCCGCAGGTGTGCATGTGCGAGAGAGATGTCCGCAGGTGTGCGTGTGCGAGAGCGAGTGTCCATGTCCGCAGGTGTGCGTGTGCGAGAGAGATGTCCGCAGGTGTGCGTGTGCGAGAGAGATGTCCGCAGGTGTGCATGTGCGAGAGCGAGTGTCCATGTCCGCAGGTGTGCGTGTGCGAGAGAGATGTCCGCAGGTGTGCGTGTCGCGGCGGTGTCCATGTCCGCGGGTGTCGTGAGGAAGCGGTGTCCATGTCCGCAGGTGTGCGTGTGCAAGAGAGATGTCTGCAGGTGTGCGTGTGCGAGTGCCCATGTCCGCAGGTGTGCGTGTGCGAGTGCCCATGTGCAGGCGTAGTCATCAGTGTGCATGCGCGTGTCTGATGGAAGATTCCCATTCATGTTGTTGCACAGCACATTCCTGAGCG